>NC_050582.1:1524541-1608422 GCF_011100635.1 Trichosurus vulpecula | reverse complement strand
AGAGGAGAGAGAGAGAGAGAGAGAGAGAGAGAGAGAGTGCACGCACTAACAACTAGGGAGATGAGGAAAGGCTACCCTGAGGAAGGATTCTAAGAGGCAGAGGTAAGAAGGGAATGCATGCTATGCATGAGGGGCAGCGTGTACAAAATCAAGTGACAAGCATAGGAAGAGTTAGTTTGGTTTCTATCAGGTGGAATCACTGGAGCCGTTTTACTTCACTGTTTTGAAGGTGTTCCATTGCCAAGGGTTGATTTGGGTATTTCCTGGTCTTTCATCAAAACAAACTTGTGTCCATAAAAACATAAGCTACGCGGTAGTAGAAACTACTGAGAGATCTTCCAAAATGGTACCTACTTACAACTATGCCATCTACAGTAAAGAACCCATCCATCTTATTCTGTGATGAACCTGTAGCCCCCAGGGACTGTTGGGCCCCAGCCTAGAGGCCAGCTGCGTTCTCATAGTACCTGAAACTTCAGCCTGTCAAGCATCTGCTGCTCCCGTTCACTGCTGGATTCTTCTAGCTGTGTCTCTATAGCTTGGTTTTGCTGCAATTGGCTAAGAAGGTAGAGTACCTGGACAAAGAAACATTGGATGGTGAATCATTCGTGGGTTTGGGTTGTGCCCACAAAAAATAAAGGAATTCGAGGTGATCCCAAATGCTGATTTAGGCAATCTCACAGTGGATCAGGAGAACTAGCTCCAGGCAAGAGGCAAAGGCATGATCCTGGACCAGGCCCCGAAGCAGGCCTTTGAGGCACAGTTAGGGCTCCTGGGGAGGGTGTGTCCAGGCAGCCATTTCACCTTTTCCTGATGCTGCTGTTCCAGCTTCATCTGCTCCTCCTGTAGCTCACTCTCCCTCTCCACAGCATGACTCTGTTCCTCCAAGAGCATCTTTTGCAGGTCAGAACAGTTGTCCTTGCTCTGTTTCAAGCTGCTTTCAAGTTTGCTGATGTGTACTTTAGAAGAGACCAGCTAGAAGGAGTACAAGAAGATGAATGAATCCAGAGAACTGCTACTTCTTACATGCTAGGCTGGGCAATCACTATTTTTCTAAAATGAGTAATGGGCATGGATATCTTTTAGGCTAAGTCTATTAACTTGGCTAGGGCACTGTCAACTGAAACATCTGAAGACTTCGAGAAGCCTCTAGAGAGCTGTAGTTTTGCTTTGTGTCCCCAAGCAGGGCTACAGCCAACAGCCCAGAGAAATAGGGCACAGCACCTCCCACAACTCCGACACACAACAAGTTAAGGCAAACTCTCATGCTCGACTGTGTCCCATCTCACTCTATGCTCCCTTCAGCTCACGTGTTAAAACATGCATGTGTTGGCCAAGATTGCATAAGTGGGTCTGGTCCACACATGTTTCTTCAGGGATATCATTAAATCCTACGGGGCCTCTACTGTGAATTGCAAATGTTTATAGCATTCATCGAGATTCTTTCATGAGATTAAATTGATTAACCCAAACCAATCAATCCTAAATAAACATTTACTAAGAGCTGATTAACTGCCAGGCACTATGCTTAATGGCTGGGGATACAAAGAAAAAGCAAAAACATCCCTGGATCTCAAGGAGCTGACATTCTAACAATCAGTAGATGATGGGAGAAAAAGGAATGGCTTCCTTAGAAGCTGGCACTTGAGTGGAGTCTGAAAGGAAGAGAGGGAGTCAAAAAGTTTGGGAGGGAAGAGCAAGGCAGGCATGGGGGCTAGTCGGTGCCAAGGTGCATACTCTGTGTACAGACAGGTATACGCAAGCTACCTAAAGAGAGGAGGCAAGGTAACCCCAGAAGGGACTGAGGAAGGTCTCCTGGGGGAGGGGGTGCTTGGGCTGAGTCTTAAAGAAAGCCAGAGGTTGGAAGAAAGAGAACTCCAGGCGTGGGGTAAAGAGATGGAGTGGCCTGTGCAAGGAATAGCAATGAAGCCAGTATGGGCACACTGTAGGGTGTATGGAAAGGGTAGAATTTAGGGTAGGGGTGGGGAACCTGCGGCCTCGAGGCCACATGAGGCCCTCTAGGTCCTCAAGTCTGGCCCTTGGACAGTTTGTTCTGTGAAGTTTGGATTCAGTCAAAGGACCAAACTTGAGGACTGAGAGGACCACATATGGCCTAGAGGCTTGAAAGTTCCCCACCCTGATTTAGGAGAATAGGGAATGCAGGAAGGGGCTAATTTGTGAAGAGCTAGCCAAACAAAAGATCCTGGAGGCAAGAGTAGCCCTCTGGAGATTACGGAGTAGGGAGGTGAAAAGGTTAGATTTATACTTTAGGAAAAGCAGTTAGGCGTCTGGTGGAGGCCGGGACACTGAATGGGCTGCTTAAGCAGTAGTTCAGCTGAGAGCTAAGGAAGGCCTGAGCTGGGGAGGTGGCTGTGGAAGGAGACTGCAGGGGATGTAGGAGAGATGTCATAGAGAGAAACCTAGGATCTGGCAGCCAATTAGCTGTGCAGTGTCAAGGAGCCAGGATAACACTCAGGTTGCAAACCTGCGAGACTGGGAGGACCATCAATGCCATCAAGAGTGACAGAAGCTCCGAAGAAAGGATGGTTTGGGTACTTAGTGGGAAGGGGGAGGGGAAAGATAGCGGGTTCAGTTTTAGACTCAGGAGTCTGAGGTGCCTGAGGGACGTCCATCTCGAAATGTCCAACAGGCAGCTGGTGATTTGGAAGTAGAGCTCAGGGAGAGACCAGGGCTGGATCACAGGTACAGAACTAATGAGATCACTAAGAAAGCCAGCACAGAGTGAAAAGAGGAGGCTCAGGACAGAGCCTGGGGGGCCAGAAACATACAATCAGTGGCAAAAGACAGGAAAGAGAAGACCCAAGAGAGGAGAAGGCAGTCAACAGTGGCCAGCTGCCAAGAGGTCAAGAAAGATGAGGAAAGACAGGAGGGCTTTAGATTTGGTGATTAAGAAATGACTAAAGAGGGTAGTTGCAGTAGAATGATGAGGCTGGAAGCCAGATTGCAGAGTATTTAGAATTGAGAGAAGTATAGAGAGCTGAGAAGGTAAGGAGAAATATAGGTCAACAGCTGGCAGGCATGGTAGTATTTTTGTATTGTAGCATCTAGTATTTTTGAAGGATGGTGGAGACTTAGGTGTTTGTAGGCAACAGGGAAGGAACCCATAAGGAGAGAATGGTGATGACGGTGGAGGAAATCTGCTGGGATGAGATGAGATCACATATAGACTGGCTGGCTTTTAGCTTCTATCTCCTGTTTGGACCACAGTCCAAATGCAATTTGGCGATTATAATTTCCCTTAGACTTTGAGGCCACAGGTCCCCCACTACTGTGCACCAGGGGAGTCCATCCTTGGCCATTTCTTCCTCAGTCTAGTAATCTAACTTCTTTCCTTAAAAACATTTTTTTAAAAAGCCTATCCTTGATCCTACAACCCCTCCACAAAAGGCCCAAATATGCTACTGACATTGTCCTCTGAGTCTAGTCCATGGCATCTTTCCCATACTTCCTCACGGCAGGCTTTCCCTTGACTGCCAATCTGATTGGTCGGGCCCATCCTCGTGGCCACACCCTCACCTCCCAGTAACCGTTGCCGCTCACCTCTCCTACCAAGTACTTGAGAGCACACTTTGCCTCCAGGATGGTGGCGACACTCTCCCAGCAGTGCTTTGTCCTATCTTCATTGTCTGCATCCAGCAATTTCTGCTGTAGATCAGCAATTTGGGCACTCCTTCAGGAAAAGAAACAATGCCATTCACTGCTAGGCAACTGCCTAAAGACTAAGAAGAAGAGAACTCAGGCAGGCAGCCTGGCATAGTGGAAAGGGCACCGGATCTTAAGTCTGGAAGACCTGGGTTCAAATCCTGCTTCAGACAGACTAGGTGTGTGACCACTGGCCAAGTCACTGAACCTCTTATCCTCAGTTTCCTCATCTGTAAAATGGGGATGAATGGACTTGATCTCTAAGGGAGTCTAAGACTCCTTTCAGCTCTGTGAACCTATGAGCCCTGAGGAGACTTAAATTAAAGATGTGTATTATATATCTGGGTATAGATTATAGATAAAGGCTCATTACAACAGATTCTTTTTGTAATAAATGGGACTTTATCTCTCTCTATAAACTTGGACTAACAAGCACACAAGGCTTGGATGAGAGATCTGAAAGAGCCTTTGATTTAATAGCTTGTCCTAAGCATCCCCGTGTTAGCCTAGGCTTATGTGACTGGAGGCCAGTCTGAGGCATCACAAGGCCCAACAGTGCCACAAGAACTGAATTTGGAAGCAGAGATGTGATTTCTGGAACTCACTAGGCTGTGCGGCCCCTTGTGCTAATTTGCCCTCTCTAGGTGCTGATTTCTTCCTCTGGGGCTGGATTAGAAGTTTGTTTGTTTGTTTTCTTGCTTTTTGGCAGGGCAATTGGGGTTAAGTGACTTGCCCAAGGTGACACAGCTAGTACATGTGTCAAGTGTCTGAGGCCGTATTTGAACTCAGGTCCTCCTGACTCCAGGGTCTGTGCTCTATCCAGTTTGCCACCTAGCTACCCCTGGACTAGACAATTTCTAAGGGTCTTTACAGCCTTAAATCCTTAGGGCCTCTTGCCCCCACCCCCCAAGTCAAAGCCTTGGTAATGATCCCAAGAGTTTTTGGGATAAATGTGGCTGAACCCTTTTCCAATTAGCTCAGTGGCTGACTTCTTTTGAGAACTGTGCCATCAGGAGAGGAGGAAGTGCACTAATTCTCTGGTCCTTCCATAATCTGCCAATGAACTAAGTACTCAGTGAGGCTAGTTAAATCCTGTAGGGGATACAAAGAAAGAAAAGACATCATCTCTATACTTAGAAAGCAATATTGAGGATTGTACATGCAACCATTAGTAAACACTCTACATAAAGGGCACCAGACAGAAAATCTAACTCCTCCCAATTACTTGGACCCAGGATCAAAGAAGTGGTGTTCATGACTCTGCCTTTTGTTGGATTTCCCTCCTCTCTTCCATCTTCTCTGAACTTTGTCAGGAAGCCATCTCGGCTTAAACAGATTCTCTTCACTCTCTGCTTGGCACACCCTGTCCAGTTCCGTCACCAATCTACTCAGACACACCTTATACTTGAGAGCAAGTCCTATGCATCTATTCTTCTTGCTCTCCTCATACTCAATGCTCTGGGAAAACCAGGCACTCAAATATCTATGATTTGTAAATGCATTCCAAGACTAAGAAACAGCGGGCACTGCTACATGTTAGATATTGTCCCTTTTAGCTTGAAAAGTCTAGGATCCAAAGCAAATCAAAAAGATTACCATTGAAATTCTTCCAGGTTTCTAGCTAATGTGACAGCATACGACACATGGCATACAACACTAGCCTAGAAGACTTAGGTTCGAGTCTTGGCTCAATCACTAACTTGCTATGTAACCTTGGACAAGTAACTTCTGCTCTGTTTATTTCTCTATAAAAGAAAAGGTTGGATGACATCATCTTTAAAGGTCCCATCCAATATCGGGTTCTGGAGAATTTTACCCTCACTTCTTTAAATCATTCTCAAAGACTTAGGCTGTTGTTGTTGTCGTCGAACCAGCTCTACATTTCAGAGAGGCCATGATCTTCCACCTTTACATATTAATTCTGTCCAGCCGGAAGAAATCTAGTTTGGAAGTTTCATCGGCATTGTACGTCAATTTCACGACAGCATGCTCGCCCAGGTTCTGGATAATGGGCAACGCTCTCATGCTTCCCCAGTCACCAATGGAGCGAAACAAGGCTGTGTGCTTGTTCCCATGCTTTTGAATGTGATGTTTTCAGCCACGTCGTCAAATGCTCATGACATCAAGGTCAGCTACTGCCCTGATGGTCTGCTCTTCAACTTGAAAAGGCCACAAGGCAAGACCAAAGTGGAGGGAGTGCTGGTGCATGATTTTCTGTTTGCAGATGATTGTGTACTTAATGCAGCCTCTGAAGCTGAGATGCAACAAAGTATGGATCACTTCTCTGCTGCTTGTGCTGATTTTGGCCTAACAATTAACACCAAGATAACACAGGTGCTCCATCAGCCACCACCACACCATCCACACGTGGAACCATCAGTTACAGCAAATGGAGAAGTTTTGAATGCTGTGGATAAGTTCACTTACCTTGGTAGTGTACTTTCCAGGAATGAACACACTGATAATGAGGTTGATGCACACAATGCCAGAGCTAGCTCAATGTTTGGGAGGCTCCAAAGGAAAGTGTGGGAGAGAAGAGGTATTAGACTGACTACCAGACTGAAGGTCTACAGAGCCATTGTGCTGACCTCACTGTTGTATGCCTGTGAAGCCTGGACAGTCTACCAGCGCCACGCCAGGAAACTGAATCGCTTCCATTTGAATTGTCTTAGGAACATTCTGAAGATCACCTGGCAGGATAAGGTACCAGACACTGAGAGCCTTACTCGAACTAAACTGCCAAGCATTCAAACTCTGCTTCAGAGAGTGCAACTCTGATGGGCTGGCCACGTTGTTCAAATGCAAAACATACCGCCTGCCAAAAAGACTACTTTATGGAGAACTCACACAGGGCAAGCATTTACATGGTGGTCAGAAGAAGCAATACAAGGACACTCTCAAGGTCTCTCTGAAGAACTTTGGAATTGATTGTGTGACATGGGAGACACTGGCATAGGACCACTCAGCATGGCATGCCCACATCAGAGAAGGTGCTGTGCTCTATGAGCAAAGCGGAACTGAAACAGCTCAAAGGAAACATAGGATGTGCAAATTTACAGAATCCGCCCCAAATATTCACACACACTATTTGTGCCTGACCTGTGGTAGAACATTTCGAGCTTGTATTGGTCTGATTAGTCATAGTCGGACACAGTGAAACTTGACTCTAGGTCATTTTGGTCCTCTTTGAAAGTGGACAACAACCAGTCAGTTTCCAATTTGAAATCAATTATGAGTTTTTCCAGTATTTTAGGGACAATCTTCTTACCTGAGCTCCATCTCAGTCTCCAGGCTCTCTATCTGTTTTGGGACAGAATCATCTGATGCACAATTTTGCAGATCAGCAAGTAAATATGTCCGTCTCTGTAGCGAAAGAGTGAGAGGTTAAGGGAGAAGTAACAAAGAAACACTGTCTTGCTCATTTATTGCATTTCATCGATCAAATGGGTCAACAAATGTAAAGCACTTTGCTAACTTCAAAGTGCTATGTAAGCGCTATTTTATTATCTATTTCTTGACTTTTTCTTCATCTTCCAGATTGTTTTGATAACTGCTTTGTAATACATTTTAAAATTTGGAGTGAAGACCATCTTGACCTTTAGCTCCGCCCAGTCAGACCCCCAGGAGTCTTCTATAAAGAATTCCCTTGGTATTTTGGTTGGCATACAAATTGATTTGGAGAGTATCTGTCATTTTTACTTCATTAATATGACTTACTCATGAGCCTTGAGCATTTCTCTAATTTAGACTTTTCCTTTATTTCAGTCATTATAGTTTTATGATTGTTCCCATGTGTCATAGGTAGGTTAATACCCAAATAATGGCCATTTGTTGCTGTAAATGGGGCTTCTTGTTTACAGTTTTAAGTTGCTAGTAACTGTGCTGAGCTGGTGACCTATGATCTCATCAAAGATGCCCTCCTGAAGGCCCATCTCATGAATGATGACCTTCCATGCCACTTCACATCAGCCTTTGGGGATGGCTTCTGCACCACCATCATTGCTTCCCCTGTGGATGTGGTCAAGACGAGATACATGAACTCTGCCGTGGGTCAGTATGCCAGTGCTGGCCTCTGAGCCCTCACCATGCTTCAGAAGGAGGGACCCCATGCCTTCCTCCCTCCGCTTGGACTCCTGGAATGTAGTGATGTTTGTCACCTACGAGCAACTGAAACAGGCCCTGATGGAAGCTCACACTTCCTGGGAAGCTCTTTTCTGAGCCCTCTCCTGCTGGCTTTCTGCCTTGTACCCCCACTTTGAGTCCAGACCCCATCCTGCCTCTCCTCCCCTGCCTTAGCATTGAAGGAACCCCCTCCACTTCCCCTCCACCTTAGTTAGCCCCATTTAAACCTTCTCCAGCCCACTTCTGCCATTACAGCCTCACCCAGTTCTTAAGCTCCTTCTAATAAAGCCAGACCAGAACCACACCCCCCCCAAATGTTGCTAGTAATTAAGAATGTAAAAGATTATCTTATTGTGGGTTAATCTTGTATCCTTCAACCTTGCAGAATTCATTTATTGCCTCCATTAAGTTTTTGGAGACAAACGGATTTTCTAGATATGCTCTCATGTCAACAGCAAATAATATTTTGACCTCTTCACTTCTAATGTTGATTTGTCTAATAATTGTTTCTTGTCTTCTTGCAGTTTGAATACATGTCAAATAAAAGCAGGGAAAATAGGCATCCTTGTTTGAGACTCATTTTTGGTGGGAATACTTTTCCACTACATATTATGTTGGCTCCTGGGGTTTTTTTTTTTAAATACTAATAGTGTAGTCTTTGACTTAGGCTCAATTGCCAGAAGAGATTTTATTTAATTTATTATTAATCTATATCTAAGCCATTTCTAGTTTGGAGAGAAAGGTGGTAGAAATTGGCATACTTCCCCCATGCCTTTCAATCTGACCCTTGACTCCAAGATGCTTATGAGAATCCTAAACAAGAAAAGAGCATAATATATTCAAATACAGTTTGGGCTTAACATTCCAGAACTACTCAGTGCCCTCCCCCCAAGGACTTTCTTCAAGGACTGAAAAAAAATTCCTTCCAGTGAGCAAAATCTTAACTTTTAATTCAAGAGAACACTGCCTTAGGGTAAGTGGTGGAATCAAACACCAGCAGTGGGTGGGAAGGCTATCTTATCTAGAGAAGAATTAAATCTGGCAAACCATTTCAAAGGAAGGCCTTTATTTTGGTTCTTCTCACTGTCCTAAGGGGAAAACCTGGAGACAGTTTTAGACTGAAGAAATACAATTTTTAGAGAACAAATATGAACGTATAAAATATATAAGGAACTGTTAAAAATTTAGGAAGACCGCTCCTAGGACACATAAGATAAATGGTCAAAGGATACGAAGAATTTTCAAAAGAGGAAGCACAAGTTGTTAACAATTTACTTGAAATATTACTTGAAACTAGAAAAATCAAGAAATTAAAACCCTTTAATTAAACTCCAAAATAAGAGAGTAACAAAATTGAAAGACAAAAAGCAAATATTGATTTAATAAAGCTAGGAGCTGTTAAAAAAAATCACTAAAATAGATTGGGTAATTTGACTTTTAAACAAAAGGGAGAGGAAAATCAAGTTATCAGTATGAAAATGAAAAAGGTGAATTCACAGCAAATGAATAGAAGAAATTAGTAGAAACTATATTGCCCAAATTATATCAATAAAACTGACAACAGAAAAAGGATGAATATTTGCAAAATTGCTTAGATTAACAGAAGAGATAGAAAATGGTAGTAAAGAAAGAAATGCCTTAACCCAAATTTTGGAAAAAAATTGAACAAATCATAAATGAACTCCCAAAGAAAGAAATATTAGAACTAGATACATTTACAAATGAATTCTATCAAATATTCAAACAAAAATTAATTCTAATAGTACATAAGCAGTTTGAGAAATAGCAAAAGAAGGGGTCCTACCAAAATCCTTCTATGAAACAAACATGGTCCTGATATCTAAACAAGGGAGAATCAACATGGGGAAAGAAAACTATAGACTAATTAATATCCCTAATCAATACCAGTGTAAAACTTTTTAATGTTAACAAAGAGATTATAGCAATATGTCAAGAAAGATTATACACTCTAACCAGGTTGGATTTATAGCCAGGATTGCAGGCAAACTAGCAACATAATCAAACATATTTGATAACAGGAACAACAAACGTCGCATGGCGATATCGATAGTTGTGGAAAAGGCTTTGGACACGATCCAAAAAACCCAAACCCACAGGGATAAATGGGCCTTTTCTTAATATGATAAACAGTGCCTATCTAAAATGAATAGCCAAAGAGATCATTATTGGTGCCGCTATTTGATGTAGCACTAACAAATAAGGAAACAGCAAGTGAAGGAATAAGCATAGGCAAAAAAAAGATCCCTTTTTGCCAAGACGACGGTTTACTTGAAGAACCCTAGAGAATCAACTAAAAATCAAATAATTTAAAACCAAGGTGCAGGATACAAAACAAATCTACATAAATTGACATTTCTGCATATTACCAACAAAACCCAGCAGGAACAGATAGAAAGAGAAATTTCATCTAAATAACTACGGAATATATAAAATACATGGGGGTCTACCTGCCAAGGCACACACGGGAACCATCTGAATACAACTACAAAACATTTTTTGTAATAAAGAACTAAATAATTGATGAAATATTCCTCACGGATAGGCTAACCAAATCAACATAATCAAATGACAATACTACCTAAATTAATTTGCTTATTTAGGATCGTGCCAATCAAACTACCAAAAGATTACTTTCTAGAGTTAGAAAAAATAAGAAGATTCATCTGGAAGAAAAAAAAGCCAGGACTCTTAAAGGAAATAATGAAAAAAAATGAGAAGGAAGGAGATTCTGGAAGTCAGTACCAAATAAAAACCCATACTATGGAGCAGAAATCATCAAAATGATTTGGAATTCGTTAAGAAATAGAGAGGTCAATTGGAGAACGATTCACAAGAAAACACACAGAAGTGAACAAGCACAGTAGCCTGGTTTGAGCAACCCAAAGACTCCAGCTACTGGGGTAAGAGCTCACTATTACAAAAACGAAACAAAAACCAAACAGCTGCTCAGAAAAATGGACAAGACCCTAGCAGAACTAGGTATAGCAGCTCTGTATCTCACACCTTATACCAAAATAAGCTCCAAATGGATACATGAGCAACATAAACAAATTAGCAGAGCAAGGAAAAATTACCTTTCAGATCTATGGATAGGGAAGGGGTTCATGATCAAACAAGGGACAGAAAACAGCACAGAACAGAAAATGGAGTTTTTTCATTACACAAAATTAAAACAGTTTTTGCACAAACAAAACCAACACACTTAAAATTAGAAAGGAAATGGATATTTTGGAAAAAAATATTTGCAGCAGGTTTGTCTGATAAAGATCTCAATTTTTAATATACAGGAACTGATTTGAATTTATAGCAACAATTCTCTATTTAGTAACTGGTTATAGGATACAGTTTTCTAAGGAAGAAATTCAAATTATTGATAGCCATAGAAAAATGCTCTGAATCATTAATTAGGGAAATGTAAATTAAAGCAAATCTGAGGTCCCCCCTCAATCCCATTAGATTAGCAGTCAACAAAAAGGGAAAATGCCATGTTGCAGAGGTAGTGGACCTGTGAATTGGTGTAGCTATTCTGGAAAGCAATTTGAAACTATCCCCCTCCTCCCCCCAATCCTAAATTGTGTATACCCTTTGTAGAAAAGTCTTGACAGCTCTTTTTGGGTTCACAAAGAACTGGAAACGAAGGGGGTACCCAACAGTTGGGCAATGGAATAAATTCTGATATATGAATCTAATTCTAATGGAATACTACTGGGCTGTAAGAGATGACGAAGGGGCCGGTTTCAGAGAAACCCAGGAACGCTTGTGTGAATTGATGGAGAGTGAAATGAGCATAACCAGGAGAACAATTTCTTACTATCACAGCAGCACTGTAAAGACAAACAACTTGGAAAGATTGAAGAATTGTGATTCATGAAATGACCAACTACGATTACAGAGGACTGATGGTGAAACATGCTTCCTATCTCCTGACAGAGAGGTGATGGACTGAAATGCAGTTTCCGGACATGGCCAATTCAGGAATTCATTTTGATTTTCTTTCTTTCTTTCTTTTTCCACAGTGGGGGAAGGGGAGAAAATAGATTTGAAAAAAAACTAAATAAAAAACCCCCTAAAGCTCAACATCACTAATAATGAAAGAGATGCACATTAAGGCAGCTTTAAGGCACCACTTCCCTCCCACCAGAAAAGCAAAAATAATTAAAGGCACCAAAACCACCGGCATGGCTGTGGAGAAATGGACAATGGAATTCACTGCTGAGAGAATTACAAACTTGTAGAATTTTGTTTTGGAGAGCAATCTGGCATTGTGCAGAAGAAGTTACAAAAAATAACCATACCCTTTGACCTAATAATTCCATGGCTGGGAACATACCCTGAAAATACTATCTAAAACGAAATAAGAGTTCTCTCTTTGAGTTTTCATAGCAGCATTATCTGTAATTACAAGAAAAGGAAAGCAACCTAACGTCCAAATAGAGGAATAGTAAAATAGATTATGAGACATTAATGTGGAGAATACAATAACATAAGGAAAATATACAAACACAAAATCCATGTAGAAATGTGGAAAGCCTTTGTTAAATAATGCAAAACCAGAAGAACAAAGTACAGACTGACTACAACCATATAAGAAAAAGAACATTAATGAACAAAGAAGCCTGAGACTTCTAATGAATGACTGAAAAGTTCAATTATCTTATGCACTGAAATGAATTACTTTAAATACAAATAATTAAAAAGCAAATTTATTTGGCATTGGTGTTGAGTATTAAGTTTATGACAATGTTTTATTAAAAGAAATCTATGTTAAAACATTTATGGAGCACCATTAGGTCAGATACCCCCAGAGTACCATAGTTCCTTATCTAGGTTTTAGAGAATTTCAGTTGGAAGGGTCCTTAGCAACCAATTATCCCAATCTATATCTGAAAAAGAATTTTTACTACGACAGCCTCCCAAAGTGATTATCTAGCCTTTGCATAGAGACCTCTTGTAAGGGAGTGCCACTGCCTCCCCAGATAGCCCATTACAGTTTTGAATGGCTATAGCTGTCAGGAAGTTTATTCTTATATCAAAATTAAATTTAGGTCTTTGCAACTTCCACCCATCACTCCTCTGGGGCCAAGCAAAACAAGCCTAATCCTTCCTCTAAAACATCATCTCAAATGCATGAAAACTGAATATGTTCCCTCTGAGCCTTTGCTTCTCCAGGCCAACCATCCCCAACTCTTTTGACTGATCCTCCTATGACAATAACTCAAAGCCTTTCACCAACCTGGCTGCCTCTCCTTTGGAGGTCTCTCCAGCTTAGAAATCTCCGTTTTAAAATGTGATGCATAGAACTGAGTGTAATACTCCAGAAGAGGACTTACCAAAACAGAGTACAACGGGACCATCACTTCCTTATTCCTGAGAGCAATGCTTCTCAATGCAGCCCCCAAATCACATTCGATTTGGGTGTTGTTGCTATTACCACACTGCCTCATACTCAGCTTACAGTTTGGTAAAATCCCCAGATCTTTTCCATATGAACTGCCAGTTTAACTATGACTTCCTCATTTTATGAAGCTTTCTTTTTAAAACAATTCTTCATTTTTTAATGTTATTTATTTTTTAGCATTCTTTTCTTTTTAAATTTTAAGTTCCAAATTCTCTCCTTCTCTCCCACCCACAGAAAAGGCAAGCAATATGGTACCAATTCTATATGTGAAATCATGCAAACATATTCCCTATTAGCCAAATTTCAAAAAAAGCAAGAAAAATAATGAAAGTGAGAAAATTCTACTTCAATCTGCACTTAGAGTTCATCAGTTCTCTCTCTGGAGGTGGATCACATTTTTTTAGCATGAGTCCTTTGGAACTATCTTAGATCATTGTATTGATCAGAGGAGCCAAGTCTTTTATAGGTGATCGTTACAACATTGCTGTTACTATGCACAATGATCTCCTGGTTCTTCTCACTTCACTTTCCATCAGTTCATATAACTCTTGCCATGGTTTTTCTGAAACCAACTCCCTTTGTCATTCCTTATAGCACAACAATTGTCTGCCACAGCTTGTTCAGTTATTCCCCAATGGACAAGCATCCCCTTGCTTCCCAATTCTTTGCCACCACAAAAAGAGCTTTGGACACAAATAGGCCCTTTCCCTTTATCTCTTTGGATACAGAATTAGTAGTGGTGTTGCTGGATCAAAGGGCACGCCTGGTTTTATAGCCCTTTGGGCACAGTTCCAAATTGGAATGGTTGGATGAGTTCCCTACTCCACCAACAGCTCGTCAGTGTACCTATTTTCCCCTCATCCTCTCCCAGCATTTGTCATTTCTGAGAGGTGGCAGGTGGTACCTTAGAGTCATTTTAATTTGCATTAAAACAAATTTTTAATGCATGCCTTTTGTCATCATTTCTCATTTTTGTCCTTCCCTGCTGAAGCTGATTTTTCCCCAAAATTTCCAATTTTTTATTTTATCATTTTTATTTAATATTTTAGTTTTCAACATTGATTTCCACAAGATTTTGAGTTACAAATTTTCTCCCCATTTCTACCCTCCCCCCCATTCCAAGATGAAATATATTCTGGTTGCCTCGTTCCCCAGTCAGCCCTCCCTTCTTTCACCCCACTCCCCCACCCCCATCCTCTTACTTTCTTGTAGGGCAGGATAGATTTCTATGTCCCATTCCCTATACATCTTGTTTCCCAGTTGTATGCAAAAAACCACTTTTTTTTTTTTTTAAAGCATCTGCTTCTAAAATTTTTGAGTTCCAAATTCTCTCCCCTCTTCCCTTTCCACCCACCCTCCCTCCCTAGAAAGGCAAGCAATTCAACATAGGCCACACATGTATTATGTAAAACACTTCCATAATACTCATGTTGTGAAAGGCTAACTCTATTTCCTTCCATCCTATCCTGTCCCCCTTTATTCAATTTTCTCCCTTGACCCTGTCCCTTTTTCAAAGGTGTTTGCTTTTGATTACCTCCTCCCCCTATCTGCCCTCCCTTCTATCATGCCCCCTTTTTATCCTCTTCCCCTTACTTTCCTGTGGAGCAAGATATCCAATTGAGTGTGTATGTTACTCCCTTCTCAAGTTGAATCTGATGAGAGTAAGATTCACTCATTCCCCCTCATCTGCCCCCTCTTCCCTTCAACAGAACTGCTTTTTCTTGCCACTTTTATGTGAGATAATTTACCCCATGCTATCTCTTTCTCCTTCTCTCAATATATTCCTCTCTTACCCCTTAAATTTATTTCATTTTTTTATTATCATCCCTTCATATTCAACTCACCCTGTGCCCTCTGTCTATATTCCCTTCAACTCCCCTAATACTGAGAAAGGTCTCATGAATTACACACATCATCTTTCCATATAGGAATGTAAACACAACAGTTCAACTTTAGTAAGTCCCTTATGATTTCTCTTTCTTGTTCACCTTTTCATGCTTCTCTTGATTCTTGTGTTCGAAAGTCAAATTTTCTATTTAGCTCTGGTCTTTTCACTGAGAAAGCTTGAAAGTCCTCTATTTTAATGAAAGTCCATATTTTGCCTTGGAGCATGATACTCAGTTTTGCTGGGTAGGTGATTCTTGGTTTTAATCCTAGCTCCTTTGACCTCTGGAATATCATATTCCAAGCCCTTCGATCCCTTAATGTAGAAGCTGCTAGATCTTGTATTATTCTGATTGTGTTTCCACAATATTCAAATTGTTTCTTTCTGGCTGCTTACAGTATTTTATCCTTGACCTGGAAACCTTGGAATTTGGCAACAATATTCCTAGGAGTTTTCTTTTTGGGATCTTTTTCAAGAGGTGATTGGTGGATTCTTTCAATTTCTATTTTACCCTCTGGTTCTAGAATATCAGGGCAGTTCTCTTTGATAATTTCTTGAAAGATGATGCCTAGGCTCTTTTTTTGATCATGGCTTTCAGGTAGTCCGATAATTTTAAAATTATCTCTCCTGGACCTATTCTCCAGGTCAGTGGTTTTTCCAATGTGATATTTCACATTGTCTTCCATTTTTTCATTCTTTTGGTTCTGTTTTATAATATCTTGACTTCTCATAAAGTCACTAGCTTTCACTTGCTCCAGTCTAATTTTTAAGGTAGTATTTTCTTCAGTGGTCTTTTGGACCTCCTTTTCCATTTGGCTAATTATGCCTTTCAAGGCATTCTTCTCCTCATTGGCTTTTTGCAGCTCTTTTGCCATCTGGGTTAATCTATTCTTTAAGGTGTTATTTTCTTCAGTATTTTTGGGGGGTCTCCTTTAGCAAGTCATTATCTTGTTTTTCATGGTTTTCTTGCATTACTCTCATTTCTCTTCCCAATTTTTCCTCTACTTCTTTTACTTGCTTTTCCAAATCCTTTTTGAGCTCTTCCATGGCCTGAGACCAATTCATATTTTTCTTGGAGGCTTTTGATATAGGCTCTTTGACTTTGTTGACTTCTTCTGGCTGTATGTTTAGATCTTCTTTGTCACCAAAAAAGGAATCTAGAGTTTGAGCCTGGGTTCATTTTTGCTGCCTGTTCATGTTCCCAGCCAACTACTTGACCCTTGAGCTTTTTGTCAGGATATGACTGCTTGTAGAGAGTACTTTGTCCCAAGCTTTAGGGTCTAAGCACTGCTGTTTTTAGAGCTACTTCTACTCCACTGTCACCCCAGGCTCTGTCACTGCAGTGCTCCTCCTCCAAGAACCGCCAACCAGGACCGCAACACAGATCCAAGCAGGGCACAGCAAGAGAATCTGCCTTTGTGCCCACAAAGCGGCCCTTGCACTCCCGCTCTGATTCGCTGCTAGATTCCTCCCACCAAGTGAGCCAGGGACTCGGGAAGCAGCTGATGCTGTAGCTCTTGAAGCAGCCTCAGGAGCTTCCTGCTGTTGCTGCTGCCACTGCCACCACTGCACCACCTCCGCCACCCCCAGGGCTGGTGGTCTGGACCCGCTCTGAACTCGATCCTGCAGTTTCCCTCTAACCTTCTCTTTGGCGTTTGTTGGTTGAGAAGTCTGGTAACTGCCACATCTCAGTGATTCATGGCCCCAAGGCCTGTTCTGGCTCGCTGACTCCGGGTCTGGTCTGAACTGGCGCGGCCCACGCCGGGCTGCGCTCCTCTCCCAGCACCGTGCGATAGACCCTTTCTCGCGACCATCCAGGCTCTCCTGGGCTGGAGACCTGTTTCCCTCTGCTATTTTGTGGGTTCCGCAGCTCTAGAATTTGTTCAGAGCCATTTTTTACAGGTGTTTGGAGGGATTTGGGGCAGAGCTTAAGCAAGTCCCTGCTTTCCAGCTGCCATCTTGGCTCCGCCCCTGAAGCTGATTTCTTAAACTTAACTGTAAGAATTCACATTTATCCCTCTAATTTCACCTTACTTGACTGAGCCCAATTTAACAACGAATACTACTACTACTAACAACTACTAACTACTACTTTACAAATAGTATTTCGTTAGATCCTTACAACAACCCCAGGAGGTAGGTACTACTATCACTCCCATTTTGTGGGGTTTAGGAAACCGAGGCAAACAGAAGCTAAATGAATTGTCCAGGTTCACACAGGTAGTAAATACCTGAGGCCACATTTGAACTCAGGTCTTCCTGACTTCAGGTCCATTGATATCCACTATACCATCTAGCTTCTAACATCTTTCTGGATACTGATTTTGTTATCCAGTGCATTTACTATCCCTCCTAAACTTGCAGACAGCAGAAAGCTAAGAATGATGCCACCCATCCTTTTATCCAAATCACTGATAAAAATGTTAAGCAGAACCAAAATAACCCTGAAATTTCACCTCACACCCTGAAAATTGGTAAAAATGGCAAAAATTGACAAGTCAGTGTTGGAAGGGTTGTGGAAAGATAGGCACACCAATTATGTTGCTGTCACCAAAGT
The DNA here is from genome assembly GCF_011100635.1 of Trichosurus vulpecula. Taxonomy (NCBI): domain Eukaryota; kingdom Metazoa; phylum Chordata; class Mammalia; order Diprotodontia; family Phalangeridae; genus Trichosurus; species Trichosurus vulpecula. Next base: position 1,590,776 of record NC_050582.1, on the reverse strand, counting down.
TAGCTTCAAAAAGGTACAAGCAGACAAAAGATGGGGGGCGGAGCCAAGATGGCAGCTGGTAAGCAGGGAATAGTGTGAGCTCCGTACTGAGACCCTCCAAAAACTTATAAAAAATGGCTCTGAACCAATTCTAGAATGGCAGAACCCACAAAACAGCAGAGGGAAGCAGGGCTCCAGCCCAGGACAGCCTGGATGGTCTCTGGGTGAGGTCTATCCCACACGGAGCTCGGAGCTGGGAGCTGGGAACGGAGTGGAGCAGAGCCCAGCCTGAGCGGCGTGGACCATCCAGACCAGAAGCCGGGCGGAGGGGGCCCTAGCGCCCTGATTCAGTGAGCTGCGGCAGTTACGAGACTTCTCAACCCACAAAAACCAAAGACTGTGGAGAAGGTTAGTGGGAAAAGCTGCGGGAGTGGAAGGAGTTCACGGTTCGGCTTCCAGCCCCGGGGGCAGTGGAGGTGGGGCAGCTACAGCTGTTGTTACTTTCGGCTCCAGGCCCACCTGGTGGGAGGAATTAAGTGGCGGATCAGAGCAGGGGTGCACAGCCTGCTGAAGATCTAAGCCCAGTTCGGGTTGGGGGTTCTTGGGGAAGGAGCAGTGCTGGTGTGGCAGAGCTGGCATCTCCCCCCCAAACGTGGAACATAGAACTCTGTAATCTACAAGCAGTCATACCCCACTGAAAAACTCAAGGGTCAAGTTAGTTGGCTGGGAATATGGCCAGGCAGCGAAAACGCACCCAGATTCAGTCTCAGACTTTGCATTCTTTCTTTGCTGACAAAGAAGACCAAAACATACAGACAGAAGAAATTAATAAAGTCAAAGAGCCTACAACAGAAACCTCCAAGAAAAACATGAACTGGTCCCAGGCCATGGAAGAGCTCAAAAAGGTGTTGGAAAAGCAAGTTAGAGAAGTAGAGGAAAAATTGGGAAGAGAAATGAGAAGGATGCGAGAAAACCATGAAAAACAAGTCAATGACTTGCTAAAGGAGACCCAAAAAAAATACTGAAAAATACACTGAAGAAAACAACACCTTAAAAAACAGACTAACTCAAATGACAAAAGAGCTCCAAAAAGCCAATGAGGAGAAGAATGCCTTGAAAGGCAGAATTAGCCAAATGGAAAAGGAGGTCCAAAAGACCACTGAAGAAAACACTACTTTAACAATTAGATAGGAGCAAGTGGAAGCTAGTGACTTGATGAGAAATCAGGATATTATAAAACAGAACCAAAGGAATGAAAAAATGGAAGACAATGTGAAATATCTCATTGGAAAAACCACTGACCTGGAAAATAGATCCAGGAGAGATAATTTAAAAATTATTGGACTACCTGAAAGCCATGATCAAAAAAAGAGCCTAGATATCATCTTTCAAGAAATTATCAAGGAGAACTGCCCTGATATTCTAGAGCCACAGGGCAAAATAGAAATTGAAAGAATCCATCGATTACCTCCTCAAATAGATCCCAAAAAGAAATCTCCTAGGAATATTGTCGCCAAATTCCAGAGCTCCCAGATCAAGGAGAAAATACTGCAAGCAGCCAGAAAGAAACAATTTGAGTTTTGTGGAAACCCAATCAGAATAACCCAAGATCTGGCAGCTTCTACATTAAGAGATCGAAGGGCTTGGAATACGATATTCCGGAGGTCAACGGACCTAGGATTAAAACCTAGAATCACCTACCCAGCAAAACTGAGTATCATGTTCCAAGGCAAAATATGGATTTTCAATAAAATAGAGGACTTTCAAGCTTTCTCAGTGAAAAGACCAGAACTGAATAGAAAATTTGACTTTCGAACACAAGAATCAAGAGAAGCATGAAAAGGTAATCAAGAAATGGAAATTGCAAGGGACTTACTAAAGTTGAACTGTTTTGTTTACATTCCTACATGGAAAGATAATGTGTATGATTCATGAGACCTCAGTATTAGGGTAGTTGAAGGGAATATGCATATGTATATGTTTATGTATATATATAAGTGAATGTGTATGTATGTATGTATGTATCTATGTGTATATGTATGCATGTGTATGTATGTATGTATGTATATATATATATATATATATATATATATATATGTATATATGTAAAAGAGAGAGAGCAGACACAGGGTGAGTTGAAGATGAAGGGAAGATATCTAAAAGAAATAAAATGAAATTAAGGGATGAGAGAGCAACATACTGAGAGAGGGAGATAGGGAGAGATAGAATGGGGTGGATTATCTCGCATAAAGGTGGCAAGAGGAAGCAGTTCTGTGGGAGGAGGGGAGAGGGCAGGTGAGGGGGGAATGAGTGAACCTTGCTCTCATCAGATTTGGCCTGAGGAGGGAATACCATACATACTCAGTTGGGTGTCTTACCCCACAGGAAAGAAGAGGGAGGAAGATAAAAAAAAATAAAAGGGGGGGGATGATGGAGGGGAGGGCAGATGGGGGTGGAGGTAATCAAAACAAACACTTTGGAAAGGGGACAGGGTCAAGGGAGAAAATTCAATAAAGCAGGATGGGTTGGGAAGGAGCAAAATGTAGTTAGCCTTTCACAACATGAGTATTGTGGAAGGGTTATACATAATGATACATGCGTGGCCTAGGTTGAAGTGCTTGACTTCTTAGGGAGGGTGGGTGGGAAGGGAAGAGGGGAGAGAATTTGGAACTCAAAGTTTTAAAAACAGATGTTCAAAAACAACAAAAAAAAAGTTTTTGCATGCAACTAAAAAATAAGATACACAGGCAATGGGGCGTAGAAATTTATCTTGCCCTACAAGGAAGGGAAAAGGGGATGAGAGGGGAGGGGGGTGATAGAGGGGAGGGCTGACTGGGGAACAGGGCAACCAGAATATATGCCATCTTGGAGTGGGGGGGAGGGTAGAAATGGGGAGAAAATTTGTAATTCAAACTGTTGTGAAAATCAATGCTGAAAACCAAATATGTTAAATAAATAAATTTAAATTAAAAAAATTAAATTAAATTAAAAAAAAACTGAGAAAAAAAAAAGGTACAAGCATTTGGGAAAGCAATTGGGAATTATGCAAATCAAGTGCCTAAAATGTCCATACCCTTTGTATCAGAGTCTCCATTACTGGGCTCATACCTTAAGGAAGCCACTGAGAAAAGTTCCCTATACTCCAAAAAATTTATAGCAGTATTTTTTGTGATAGCTAAGAATTAGAAACAAAGTAGATGCTCATCAACTGGAGAATGGCTAAACAAATTGTGGTACATAAATGTAATGGAATACTACTGTGTTGCAAGAAATGATGTGAGATGAATACAGAGAAGTGTGGAAAGAGCTATATGAACTGATGCAGAGTGAGGTAAGCAAAGAATACAACATACACAGTGACTACAACAACGTAAATAAAAAGAACACCAACACAGGAAAAAATCCTAAGTAAATGTAATAAAGTTATAAGATGAAACAGGAATCAAATGAAGAAATAAGAGAAGATAGATTCCAAACGTACCCCTTTGGGGAGGTAGGAGGTCCACTGTTACACATTGTACATGTTTTCAGACTTTTGAAATCAATTGTGCTGACTTCCCCACCGCCCCCCCCCGCCCCCTCTTAAAAAAAAAGACTATTTGTCACATGAGATGGCTCTCTGGGAGCAGGAGGGATATATGGGATAACCGTGGTGATGTGAAAAACAAAATACCAATAAAAAACATTTTTAAAATGTTAAGCAGTTACTGGGTCAAGGGTAGAGGGAACCATTAGTGAGTACTCTGGATCTGACCATTTAACTAGTTTTGAATTCATCTAACTATACTATTATGTAGGACTCATCCCTTCATCTTTTCCACACATATAGCATGAAATGCTTTGCTAAGATCTAGGGAAACTTTCTACAACATTTCCCTGGTATATCTGCCTAGCAGTGGTATCTCAAAATCAAAAGACATGGACGTATTAGTCTCTTTTCTCCCATAATCCCCAATTCTTTTCCAGAATGGGTATGGTGTTCAAAGCTTTGTCAACAGTATTAGCGCATCTGTCTTCAGGTAATTCTTCCAACATAAACTACTTCTGGCTTTTGTCATTTTTGCCAACCTGCTCAATGGGAGGTGAGAGCGCTCCCCTAAGTAGTCGGTGTTCTTGGTTTTATTGAGCACTGCTGATATTATTAAGACTGGCTATTTCTGATTCTTATTTATCTAGTATATTTCACTCAACGACTTTTCAATTTTTTCACCGATACCAAAGTTTTGATGATTACTGATTTATAATTGAGGTCTAGAAATGCTATGCTCCTTGCATTACTACACTTTTCCCATCATTACCTCATCTTTTGTTCTTTCAAATGAATTTTGTTTGTCTGGCTCTAGTTAGGAATTCCGTGGTCATCTGATCGATATAAAACTAAATGTGTGAATTAATTTAGATCAATATTGTCATTTGTATTAAACTGGCATGGTCCAAGTATAAACAACAACTATGCCTTCATTTCTGTAAAAAAATATTTTGTGATTATATCAACATAGGTCTTGAGTTTGTCTTAGGTTGGCCCCCAGACATTTTATGCATTTTGAGGCTATTTTGAATGAAAAAAAAATCATTTCCTCTTGGATTTTGGCATAAAAATGCTGATTTTGGTTATAAAATGAGATATAGAGATGCCAAATTTTTCATGGACTTATTTTGTATCCTGATACTTCATTGAATCTTCTGTCTCAGCCTCTTTGCTCCGGATTTTCTAAATAAACCATCATATCATCAGCAAAATGGGATAATTTTGTCTCTTTTTGGATCATGCTCTTAATTTCTCTTGTATTATTGCTAGCAATTCTAGAAATGTCAAATAATGGTGGCTTTGCTTCTGTATTTATTAGGAAAGCTTATAGTAATTCCCCATTGCAAATAATAATTAAAAAAATAATTAAAAAAAAACACATATCACATTAAAATGGCCCTTGATGTCTTTGCTTTTTAAGGGTTCTAGCACAAATGAGTTCTGGATTTTGTCAAAATCTTTTAATCTTTTTGCATATTTACTAATAATGTGGTTTTGCTTGTAACACTCACCCCACCCCACCTGACACACACACACACACACACACACACACACACACACACACACACACTCCGATTATCTTGATTGTTTTTTCAATATTGAATCATCTTGGTAAAAATCCAATTTGGTCATAGTGAACAATTTTTTAAAAATATAATTTTGTAGTCTCTTCCTAGGATTTGATGTTATTCCACCCTCTTTGATCCTTCCCTTCCCTCCATCCGCTGTCCTTCGCCTTTTCATCATTTTGCGCACTTAGCACTCCTCACACTATTCTTCAGGAAAGCATAATGCTATACTTTGTCATTCAACATCTTACTTTCCCATACTAACCCCTTCACTACATACTCTTTTAAAATAGAAGATGCTTGGTTGGTTCTCTGTGCACTCATATTAGTCTCTTTGAATAACTCATTTTTCCTCCTCAATGGAATTGTTTTCTTTTGAGCCTTCAGAATTTCATTCAGGAGTGTTGTGTCCTTTCTAGGCTGATTTTGCCTTGTACAACTACAATCCTAGGGGCAGGTAGGTGGCACAGTGAGTAGAGCACTGGCCCTGGAGTCAGGAGGACCTGAGTTCAAATCTGGCCTCAGACACTTGACACACTTACTAGCTGTGTGACCTTGGGCAAGTCACTTAACCTCAATTGCCCTGCCCTCCTCCCTCAAAAAAAAAAAAAAAAAAAAAAAAAAGAACCACAATCCTACCCTCTAAACCCTTTGAAATCTGCTCTCCTAAACTCTGGGGTACATGCTAGACTTCGCATACCTTTCTTTTCCTCTAACACAAACTTCAATGGGAAGTCAGTACTTCCTCCCAAGGAAACAACCCCTGCTGGGCTGGTCTACCAGGGTGATTCCAGAAGTTCTCTGCTGCTCTGGCTTTTGGCAGATATCTGGCCAATTTAAGTCCCCATCATGATTCTAGCATGTCTCTGTGCCAAGCCTGTGATGTTTTCTGAACTTTTCCATTTCATTTCTGTCCAGGTGGTCTATATATAGTATACATTAATGACCCATATACTTTCCACTGTTACTCATTACGGTTTGTTGACTTTCTTGCAAAAGCATACTTTCTTAATATATAATACCATCCCCCTTCTGTTTTTGCCTAGCCCATTTTCTCTGAATATGGAATATCTATCCACAACCACACTTGAGTCTGGAGTCTTGCCCCACCAAATCTCAGTGTTGTCTATGAGGCCAAATATGTCTCCTACATGGACCTCTAGTATATCTTGCTTATTACCTATACTTTGGGTATTCGTGTACATAGACAGTTGAAGCTTTAGAATATTTTTACTGGTTCCTGGATGGAAATAGTCATAAACTTGATTAGTTATACCGAAAAGCCAAGTAAAGTAGCAACACCCCCCTCGCTCCCCCCATCTAAGGAAAGAGATTCTCTTGAGCATGAAGAGATTGCTCAATACCATTGTTGGCAAACTTGCTTCTTACAGGAACTCACCCGGAGTTTGGGAGGCAGGTTTTCTCCACTATCTTTTTTCTGTTTGAGCTGAACAAGTTCTTGAGCTAGTATCTTTCGGTCTTCAAGAAGGTCATTCAGATGGCGTTTGGCTTCTTCAGTACTGACCATAACTTCTACTTCATTTGCAAGCCAGTTCTGGAAGAGAGTGACAAATAAAATACCATGGAGGTCTATGTCAGAGATATAAGAACATACAGACTGTACAGGCTAGATTCAGCCCTGTGACAATTTCATCTAGCTGGTGGGGCGATCACCAAGTAGCAACATCCCATTTCTGTCTATAGCTAAAAAAAAATGTAACAGAACATAAAGTCTGATAAGCCACAAAAAAATCCGTTATTTTTCCACTTCATCCACCAAATTTATTTATTTCACTATCTCTCCCTTAACCACAACCTTTATCCTTAAACTAAGGGACTTCAACATACATTTGGAGCCCCCTCAAATACTCTAGCTGTTCAGTTCTTCAACTGCAACCCCTTCCCTCCACATCACCCACATGTAGGGATGGTCATGGTTTTGATCTGTCTTCACGTATGCCACTATCTTTAAAAAATTTTCACTAGATGGTATCATGCCGTCAAGATATGGTCCCCATTCTCCCCTTTTCAGCCAAACTCCTAGAAAAAGCTGTGTCTGCCTGCCTCCACTTCCCCTCTTCTTACTCACTCCTTAGCCCTTTGAAATCTGGCTTCCAACTTCATCACTTGATTGAATTGCCAATGATTTCTTTCTAATGCTATTGTCCTTATATAAGCTATTCTCTTTATTTGGTTCCTTTTAAGGGGCCTTTTAAGTCATCTCTCTCATCATTTCTTCCGGCACACCAATATTCTATTATATTCACATACTACAGTTTGTTCAGCCATGTCATAACCAATGGGAACCTGTAGATGATGCTTATTTTCTTTTTCTCTTTTAATATTCTATTCATGAACTTTCATCACCTTCTAACTCTTTTCCACACTAATTATTCTATTAACCCTCCTTTCTCTTTCCTCTCTTTGAAGCCTCAGAACAGAACCAATCTACTCCTAGGTCCTTGGTATCCCTTCCTTAACTCCCTACGTAACTTTGAGGGCATTAAGGTTCCAAAGGGACATACCTCTTCTCCCCCTACTAGAGTGTTAGCCCTGCTATCATCATGCAGCTCCTTTTAATTGCATTGAAAGCCCTTCCTAATGTGGCTCCAGACTCCATTCCTAGGCTTATGGCCTTATCACTCCCCTCCATGCACTCAATGTGCCAAACTGGCCTAGTCGCTGTCCTTCATGTACTGCCTTCTGGGTCCTTCCTTAACTTTGCTTCAGAGCTCAGCTCCAATGCTGCCCCTTTCTTAAGGTCTACCTTGATCTTCCCCCAGAAAGTACATTTTACCTCCGTTCATGTTGTCTACCCAACAGAAAGTAAACTCCTCGGGGGGGGGGGGGTCTTCCTGTGTCTTTGTGCTAGCACCTAGTACACAAATGGCACTTAGTGAATGTTAGTGGAATGAATAAAAGTGGCATTTGTTCCCTTCTGCTTCTCGAATAAAACACGTGTTCAGTCTGACATTTCAACCTCTCCACACTTGGACTCTCCCTGCCTTCCTGTTTGTGCCATTCCATGTCCTACCTCTGTGTCTCCAATACCTTTGAAGGAAGCCTGTCTGACCCTCCACGGAGTGACCTTGTATGACACACACTTATCTATGGGAAGCTCCCTGAGGTACAGGACCGTTTATCTTCTCTGTGGGAGGCAGTGGGCTAAGTGCCTTTTACAAATATTATCTCATTGAAACTCACAACAGCCCTTGGATGTAGATGCTGCTGTTATTCCCATTTTACAGTCAGGGAAACTGAGGGCAAACAGAGGTAATACAACTTGCCCAGGGTCATACAGCTACTAAGTGTCTGAGGCCAGATTTGAACTCAGGTCTTCCTGACTCCAGGCCCAGCCCACCACCCACTGTGGCAGCACCTCATATCCCCAGGGCCTATCACACAGTAGATACTTAAAAATATTTGCCAAATTCATTGAATCACTAGGTCAAAATCCTTCATGTCTTCAGGGAGCACAGTTCCCCATGGGAAAAAAATAATTACTTTGAAATCTCTATTTAAGCAATCAATGAATAAGCATTTATTAAGCACCTATTATGTTCCAGGCATTGGATACAAAAACAAGTAAAGTCCTTAAAAAGCTTCCAATCTAACGTGCTCCTTAAAGCTCTGGCCCCAAGTCCCTTTGGTCGGTACCTTCACTCGAACTGCAGTTCCTTCCATCCCTCGGTTCTGGTTCTCTTTCCGCTTATCTGCAACCTCCCGTTGTTTCTGGAGAGCGTCCCTGAGGCGCTTGTTGGCAGCTGCTGCCTAAATGGTACACATTTCTGTTGGCTTGAGGGGGAGTGAGGAACAAGTAAAAGCAAAGACAAATCTATGGGCTCTGAGTCACAGGGAAACTAGACTTGACTTCATAGCTCCATAGGCACATCACCAGTGATGTGCTACTATTCTAAACCCAAACGTCAAGGAACAGTCTCAGCCTCATACGTGGAGAAGAAAACACAGCAACACAGATGTGTTCTTGCTGAAAGTTTCAAGCACAGATTTAAAAAAATCTCTTGTGCTGGTTTGTTCAGTGCCAGGAAATCACTCCACTAGCTACTTCCATTAGCACTATCTTTCCCTCTTCCTCTTCTACCAGGGTTTTAGATCCCCACTTTAGGTGATATGACAAGGATAGGACAAGGCAGCCTGAAGAAGAGGGCCTTTGGGTTAAAGCTAGCCTTGCTGGTCAAGAATGATTCTCTAAACCCTCCCTCAGTATGAGAGAGGATGTGGGCTCACTTAAACAATGAATGTGAGTGCATCACACTGGACGTAGCAATCTAGAACAAGACATGAATTTCTTACCTCCTCAGTTTTCCGTCTGAGGACATTGGATTGTTTCTGGAAGTTCTTTTCAAGCTTTAGGAATTCATACTGCCTCTTACGATCCTAAGAAGAGCAAGGTTTTACTTCAGAACATGCTCCCTCATGGTGTTCACTGAAAACAAATTTACAACTCCGAGACCAAAAGGAGCCATTCTTCAGCTGGATCTCTCTCTCACTGGCACTGGGAACTAGTAACACCCAAAACCTGGGGACCCTCATCTATTTTCAACTGACTGCGTGCTGCCAGATGGTAGAAACCTCCATCGTGAGACAACTGTTCTCCTCCTCTCCAGAGAGTCCCAGGGGTTGGCAGATAGAAAAGGAGACATGTACTCAGGCGGCCAAGCCAAGGGATACCAAGTTGGAGAGAAGCTTCATTTCGCCAGGGAGGCAGATTATTTAAGACGGATACTGACAGCTCTAGCCGTAGACAGATGTGTAGGTATATAGAGCCCGATCTATCTCTATCATCTCCGTCTGCTTCTCTCTCTCTGATCAGAGAGGCATCAAACAGTACAAGTGAAAACACTATGGGATGTCAGATGAAGACCCAGTCAGGAATAATTCTCTTCTTTTTTGGAATTCCTTCCTTGTCTCTGTCTCACACAGCATTTGCACATTTTGCTTTTTCTTACATATATTCTTGTATAGTTACCGCTGTTATGTCCCACCTCTCCATGAGGATTAGAAATTCTTGGAGGGCAGCAACCTTGTCCTAATATTACCACTGCAGTGAATTCTACAAGGTGTTTTCATAAACATGATCTCATTTATCTCACAACAATCTTACTATGCAGGTGGGCTACTAATTATTAGATAAGGAAATGACCTCAAAGCAGTGCACAACCAGTTAGTAGCAAAGATGGGATAAGATCTCATGTATTGACTCCCCACACCAGAATGCCACTAGACCAAGTTGCCTCGAATAGAATCTTGCACATAGTAGACAGTATATAATACCTGTCAGTAAGCCAAGTCAAAGGCTCTTAAGGAATCATGAGGAAACTCACTCGTTCTTTAAGCTGGATTACTTCCTTGTCTTTTTGTTGCTTCCAATGTCTAAACTTTTCAGCATCTTCTTTCATCTGACGCATTAGTTGTACTCTTTGGCTTTTCATCAACTAGAGGAAAAAAATACAAGGATTACTTGTCTCTGAGTCTGCGTGCAAATGAATGGACTCACCACCGACATCTGAATTTGGCTGTAGCTACAATCTAATTCTGCTCCTGACTGGCATTTCCAAGTAGAGATTAATAAGAGACTTTAGAAATCAACAAATATTTCATCCCCTTTGACTCTGAGATTCCACAATTATATGTGCCAAGGAGTTCAATGGTAAAAAGAAAGGTCCCAAGTATTCATAGCAGCACGTTTTGTAGTAGCAAAGACCTGGAAATAGAGTTGGGGAATGACTAGACAAGTTGTGTGCATGAACGCAATGCCATAAGAAAGGATGAACATAAGACAGGGACATACGAGCTGATAGTCAAGTGAGCTAGCCCAGGACGACAGCACACAGGACAACCGCAACGTAAACGGGAAGAACAATGAAACGAAACATCATGGAATTAGAACGGCCAAATTTGGCACCGACTCCTCCCTTGTTTCTTTGCAAATGTGTGGAACCATGAGTGTGGAATGAATGGCACATGCTATTAGTCTTGAATAACATTTTGGTTGGCTTTACTGAACTGCTCAACCTCCCTTCTTTTTTATTCTCTGCTGTAAGGGTTGGTTTGCAGAGTGGGGGAGGGGGGAGGGACACACTAGATAATTAAAGTGATATAAAAACAAAACATACTAATAATTTTTTAAAAATCCACGAATGTAGATACAAGTGAAATTTGGGTTGCGGGTTTTGAAACATATGAAATGATGTACCCACTGAGTTTCAATGTCTAAAAAATTTAACAGCCCACTTGACTGATGATGATTTCCAAGGGGCTCTACAGAGACAATGCAGATAGCCACACATGCTGACACCTGACGGACTTGATGAGGGTAAGAAGTCACGATATCACCAATGAATTTGGAGATGGTAGACTGCTCTCGTTACGGAAGGAAAAGCAGTCAAGTAAGAACTTTATTAGCAGATTCTACCAATAGCGGTTACCCTAAGTTTCCTCTAATATGGAAATTGAGTCCTTCCTGGCACCCCTCTAACTAGAGGACACCCACAGGGAACAAATCCAGGTGGAAACAGTGGTCAAAACCTCCAAATGGGGCATAAAAAATAAACTATTTTTATCGACATCTTTTGTTTTGACATCACCTACATTTCACCTTGCCAAAAAAGAAAAAGGAAGAAGAGAAAACTCCTCAGCAAAACTAAACAAAATATAAAAAAAAATTTTAAAAATCCATGCAACGCTCCACACCCACAGACCAGAAGTGAGGGGAGGTGTGTTCTCACATCTCTTCTTTGGTGCCACGCTTGTTCTTGCTACAGTCTCCAATCAATGGGCAACTCATCTTTTTCAAATTCTTGGTTACCACAAAAAAGTCCTACTATCAATATTCTAGTGTTTATGGGGACTTCCTTCTTATCAATGTGCCTAATTAGTGGAATCTCTGGGTGAAAGCAAAGGCTTGTTCATTACCCGTATCTCCTGGTTAAGTTTCAAGACTGTGTGCTCTGTGGATTCTTTTAACTTCAGAAGCTTCGACTGCTCATTCAATTTTTTCTTCAGGTCAGTAATTTGCCCTTCCAGCTCCTGGAGCCGTTTCCGACGACGCTCACTCAACCTGTATAAAGGTGCGGTAAGACCAAGAGTTCAAACCTGATACTAAATGCTTCTATTCTAGACCGAGTGGCCTGACACTCAGCAGTAGGCATAGAAGAGATCACACACCCTCCTGTAGCCCAGTCTGAAGAATTTTCTTGCATAATGGATGCCTGATAAAGCCAGAAACAAGGCTAGGCCTTACATTCATCTGAGTATATAAGAAGGAGACCACAATCAACTCTACTTCACCCTCTACCACCATATCCTAGAAGGCAGTTTAACCTTAGATTTTCCAGAAGCAATACATCCATTTTCTAAGTCTGCAAAGGAAATCAGATGTGACAAATATCTGCCATGTCAAGGGAAGGTAGGATAATCAGTAAAGCAGAGCATTGGGACAACTTGGGATACTATTCAGTATTATTTGGAACTGACTGATGGTTGGCTGAGGAAGTGGCCTGGAGCAATGGATTCATTCCAAAGCTCTATTACCATTATTACATGGAAGAAAGACTCCTATAGTTACACAGATCTCAACTAATTCAGAGACTGCCTTGCCCATTCCCGATTCTGAGCTGATCCCCCTCTTAAAAACTTCCACTGTGAAAAAAGTTGCCTCTTCTGTTGCCTTTGGTGCTTATTTAAAATATTTGTGAGGGGAAAGTTGTTGAGAAATCAAATCGTGATGGGAAGACAGAAGTCTAACCATTTTGGGAAGCATTGCTAAAGAAGAAATGGAAATATAAAGAAAGATTTCCCCTTTTATAGATTTCTCCAACAGAACAATTTTCAGAAAGGTAAGTTTTGGTCCCATCACTGATGTGCTTCAAATGGAGCCTGGACACCCTCATCTGGGTGGTTGGAGAAGGTCCATACTTAGGTCCAGGTCAGACTAGGTGACTGTGTCATAAGTCCTTCTGAAATTCTGGGAGTAGCTTGGTGTGTGTTTGTGTCTTGTTTTTCCAACTAGGTTGTGACTTCCTTGAGTATCAACAGCCAATGCCCTGTCCGGATCCTCCCCACGAACCCCAACATGTTTAGCAAAGTGCGTTCTCCATAGTGCTCAACATAACTGATGATTTGATCCTTACTTGGCTTGGTTGACATCCTTCTTTGCTGAATTAAGTAAAAGGATCAAGTCTTCCTTTTCCTTTTGCAGACTGACAACTTCCAATTCTAGGTTTTTCATGTTATCCTAGAAGGGTTATAAGTCAGAGAAAAAGAAACCATTTACCAGAAACCAAAAAAATCTTCTACATTTCAAGTCTCAGGGCATCCCACTGACTGATCTCCCATGAATTATATCAACATGAAACCACTACTGAGAAAGCTTTTTTTGTGATATAAAAGTCAGAGAATGGAAAATAATTCTCTAATAGCACGTACAGTTCTCCATACATTTAACAAAAAGATTATAGGTAGTTTGGTGGTTTCCAAGATTGGGAAAACCCAATGAACAGATTCCTTCCTGTTTCCTTCACTCTAAGACAGATGAAAGGAAGTTGGCTAACATCGCTTGTCAGTTAAGATTAGATTCAGGGTAGGAGTCAGCTTTTTGGATGGACAGGAAGAGCCAGAGACAAATTAGTACCAGAAATACTTCTCTTAGAGCCCACAGCACTATTTCCCAACTAACAGGCTTTAACTGAATGTTGTTTTTTTTAAATCAGTCTTGTTGGTCTCTCAAGATAGCAGAGTGAGTTATAAGAGTAGAACAGCCCAGCTGCCCCATGACTACTCCAAAAAGTATTAAAAAAAAAAAAAAAAAAAAAAAGAACTAGGTGGCACAGTGAGTAGAGCATCAGCCCTGGAGTCAGGAGGACCTGAGTTTAAATCTGGTCTCAGACATTTGACACATGAACTAGCTGTGTGACCTTGGGTAAGTCACTTAACCCCAACTGCCCTGCCCCCCCCCAAAAGAAAAGAAAATTGAGAATTCCAAAGAGAAACTAGAGTAAATCTTCATCTTATAATAACAGAATTTATCCTGTGCTTAGCAGAGTGCCTGACACACAGTAGGTGCTTAACTGATAATTAGTGAGAATTGATAACGCAGCACTTTATCTCACTTAATCCTCATAATCTGGGAAGGCAGGTGCTGTTGTTATCCCCATTTTACAGATGAGGAAAATATGGCTGACAGAGGTGAAGTGACTTGCCCAAGGTCACACAGCTTGTAAGTGTCTGAGGCAGGACTTTCGGCGTCCAAGTGGAGTACTCCATCCACTAGACCACCTAGTTGCCCAAATTCAATACATTTTGCTATGCCAGGTCTAAACAATAACCCCCCCCCGCCCCCCCGCAACAAGCCTGCAGGCCCGAGGTAAGGGGTACAGCATGAAAACCTCAGCATCGGGACGTGCTCAGGGAAGGCTGCTACCATATACTAGGCATGGAATCCTAGAGCCTGATGACGTACTTGGGCCCATGCTGCTCTGACCGGGATGGAAGCTCAGACGAGGAAGGAAATGATTAGCAGGTGCTCAGAATCAGAATCTCCCAAAACAGGCTGCCATGTGTACAGCAGCGTGGGTACAGACAACAACCAGCACGGCACACAGCACAGTAGGCTGGCCAGAAGCTGTAGAGGAACTAGAGAACACGACTGCTCGTCTCCCAGACCCCAGATAATACAGATCAATAAAAGAAGATGCACAGGATGCAGCCCTGACACAAACTTCCAATTCAGGAAGCAAGGCTGGAAAGAATGACTCAACAGAAGAAATCACTGACAACAGACAAACTCAGTGGAGCCACCAGGCACCATGCTAAGCACTGGGGATCTGAGAAAGGCAGAAACTCAATCACTGCTCGCAAGAAGCTTATAGCCAGGGGGAGAAAACACGCCAACAATTCAGTACAAACAAGATACATACAAGATAAACTGGAGGTAATCAACAGAGGGAAGGCACTAGGAGTAAGGTGGGTTGGGAAGGGCTTCTTGCAGAAGGTAGGATTTTAGCTATGAGTTGAAGGAAGCCAGGGAAGTTAGAAGGTGGTGATGAGGAGGGAGAAAGTTCTAGGCATGAGTAAAAATACCTAGAATCAGGAGATACATTTTTGGCCATGGCAAATGTGCAGATTTATTTTGCTTGGCTAGACTTCTTTGTTTCAAGAATCGTGTTTTTCTTTTTGTATGGTGTGTATGGAAAAGGGGGGTAGTTGGTAGGGAGATGGAGGCTACTGATCCAGTCATCCCTCAAAAAGAAGCCTTTGAAAAAATGGACAGAAGAGAATCAAAGATCAGAAGGAAAAAAGAGAGGCAGGGCAGCTTTGAAAAGAACAGGTTTAATATATTATATTCTTTTTTTAAAGAAACAACAACCCGGTTATACGCAATAGAGATTTGAACTTTCACATATAGCCTTTTTCTATTCTATTTTGTATATGGAAATGTCCTTTCTGGGTGTTCATTAAACCAGGATAACATTTTGAAATAATCTTGTTAGGTTATACTGTATAACAAATATACCATGGCCTATAAGGAGAAACTGATCAATAATATATACATGTATTTACGTATACACACATAAAAATACAGTATTTATTTATCCAATTTCCTAACAAAGTTTTCATTATGAAATGGGAAGAATTATTCAAGCATCTGCATCCTGGGCTGCCGGCCCTCGCAGGAAGCATGACACTTTACAATTCTCTTTCATATTCACTAACAAATGTGGAAACTTAACTGTGACCTGGCTCCTAAGTGTCTCTGCCCTTTCCCTTTCGCAGTTCTTCAAATTGCTGGGAAAGGGCTGCTTGGAACAGAAGGCCACAGTGAGGCTGTGTCTGTGTTGGAGAGGAGGACAGAGAAAATGTGCTCTGCACACAAAAAATAGTTTTGAAAAGTTTCATGTCTGAGGCTTAAGCACCTTTGATTCTAGGGAATACATCAGATATGAACTGAAGCCCCAACCCCTTCCAAGAAGTGTGCTGTCTGGCTCTCGCGGTTGAAAGGCCAAAGAACATTTATCTCAACACCTCAGTTGCTACTGCAAAATGGTGGTGGTGGCAAGGGCAGGGAGGGGCAATGAATATCATTTTGGGCAAAACTTATTTTAACTTTTCTTCTCAAAATGTGTGGGTGGAAATAAAAAAAAGTCAATTCCGTAGGTCCGTCTAGGGCGAACACAGAGTGTCCGGGGGTGGGTAGAAGAGGCTGAGTGTATTGGCTGACTGAACTAGAACATGGCTAGAAAGAATGGAGGAAGAATGCCCTATCTACATCCTGACAAGTTCACAGGTACATCAAACTAGAAAAGTTGAACAGAAAAGAGCTGGACTAGGTGGGGGCCAGAGCCTTGCCTTGAAAGAAGTACCACACTGACTCAGAAACAAATACTTTGAAAAAGAATTTAGCCACTGCTGAAAGCCTTGTGAGTCCGATTAGAAGAAAGGGAATTTTTTTTTTCTACTCTGCACTATAGCTCAATGTAACAAAAACAGCCTGGCTACAAGAGCAGAAGCTTAGTTCTATCATTAGACTATGACTTTCCCTGAAAGCAAGGAAAGATGATTCTTTAGCGTGCTATCGAACTGCATTTCTTTGCAGACTTGGAAGAATAAAATAAACGACAGGGCTCCTGTCTTCTAGTATTCTAAAAGTCCAACACTTGAGCTGTATGGGGCTGAGTCTCTTGTCTTCCGAATCAAGATGAAATGCCCACCATCTTCAGCAGAGAAGTCCACTTAAGGAAAGAGAGAGGACAGACATAGCCAAATCCTATCTCGGAGCCAGCAGAGTTTACCTGGTACTGGAACTGAATAGGCTGCAGGTGACTGTCATTCTGGGTCATTTTCTTGGCCAGAGCTTCTTTCAGAGCCAGGGTTTTATTCAACTCTATCAGCTCCTTGGACATCTGAGCCTGGCGCAGTGCATGCTGCGTGGAGAAATCAGGAGACGATCTGCTTCTCTTGGGGCTAGTTTCCACTAGCTGCAAGAGAATGGAAGAAAGGCTTTGGTTAATGCTTGCAAAAGAAACAGGTGTTTGGGGCTCCCGATGCCCCGTCACCTAGTCAGTTATTTGCACTTGGTTCTTTCCATCCCATGACTGTGACCACTCTTCTCGTCCATGCTCTCAATGTCTGCAAGCTTTATCTTGAGCCATTCGTCCCATGCAATCACAAGCACTATAGTTCCAGTGCCTTCTCTAACTGACAACCCCAGAACTGATCTTTTCTCCCAACAATGGCTGTGTGGGAAACCTGCATCTTGGCTGCCCTTATTATACCACAGATCTAAATTGTCTTCCTCATTTTCTCTTACGTCCTTCACAAATGAGGCCCTCACAAAGCCCCACGGAGGTGGTATCTAGGGAGGCGGGTGGTAACACTGAAAGTCAGCTCTTACTAGGCAGCTGTTTCTGTCCAGTCTTAACAGGTACTTCCCGAAGTTTTTACTTTGCCCCCAGGCAGGAAAAGCCCCTAAACAACCAGCCTGATTTGTCGATTCACTCCGGTGTCTAACCTTCAACCTCACCTGCTTTGTTCTCTGTGCCCCCTACCCTAGTCACCTACCTTTCCCTCCTTCCCGTCTCTCACCACAGAAGAGGCTAATCTCATACAAAACTCTCTTTGGCCTCAAAGAACAGCATTCCTTCTGCTTCATGTCTAATCCCTTCTTGCTCTTGGACACGATTTCCTAATTTCTTTCCCCTTCATTTTAGCTCCCTGGACTTTTGTGAAACAACATAAAGGATGCCGCCTAACAAGACTTCAGCAAAGTACATGGCACACACAATATCACCGAGTGGCTCTGTCAGCTTTTACTAGGTACCAGGTACTACAGACAAAGCTTTCCCAAATGCCAGGGCGCTCTAAGGATGGTGGAGGAAAGAGATGCTGAAGACAGGCTAAGTCCCAGGAAGCCGCTTGGTTAAAGCTTGCAATTGGACGCAAAAGGGCAGGTTACTCACGACATCTGGCTCGGCAGGAGTGTTAGCAGCTGAGTCCATGCACGCAGCAGTCTCATCCTGTGAAACGATGTTCAGTTAAAAAAAAAGCTTCTTGGTTAAGTCGCCAGATGTTTTTATAGCAGCCATTTAATGTTTAAAACAATCTATATTTAGAAACCCTTTTAATGGATCAAGCACAATCTTGAAGTCATCCACACCACAAGCCCATTTCACATCTGTCACCATCTTTTTTTTTTTCCATGATGAAAAACTTTGTGGCTTCTGTAAAAATAAGGTCCTATGGTAAGTGACTGAAGCACCATCCTGGGCAATTGTCTCTTTCCTGTTTCACCAAGTGCCTTTTCTTTATATGTTTTCCCAGTTGGCTTCAAAGCCAGAAAGGCTTCGGTTCTAGTCGAGCCTGGGTTCCCTCCTGGCTGTGTGACACCAAGCAAGGTACTTAATTTCTCAGTGCTCTGAGCAATTCTCTAAGACCACAGGCAAGAGAAGGTACCAACCTGCACTGGCATGTCAATATGATAATGGCTAACATTTACATGGTACTTACACCACCAGGCACTGTGCCACATACATGGTACTTACACTGCCAGGCACTGTGCCACACGCTTTACAGTGATCTCATTTGGTCCTCATGACAACCCTGGGAGGCAGGTGCTCTTATGATCCCTATTTTACAGTTGAGGAAACTGAGGCAAACAAAGGTGACGTGGCTACTGTCAGAGGGTAGTCTCCTTAAGCTCTAGCCACTGTGCATTAATTTCATGTTAATCCCAATGCTCCCCTGCCCCCCACCCCTGTCTTTGGTCTATGTTTTATAATCAGTAAAGCACCATACTCTCAGAGAACAAGAACCTGGTCTAGAGAGAGATCAGTAAAAACAGCACCCCAGCTCTAAATTAGAAACTGCTAATGAAGCAAATGTTCCTGCTTCTGTTTGGTACACAGACAAGGGAAATGGAGACCACTTTGATTTGGATTAATGAGTTTACATCGAGTTTAACCACAGGGACTTGAGCCTACATACTGACGCTCACTCAAACACCCCGAGTTCTCAGGTCTTCGATTTTACTCCATTCCCATGAGCTCCTCCTCCACCCCACCTCGGCTACCTGCAGAGATGGGCATAGCCCTGACCTTGCTGTCACCTGCATGTTCAGGAATGCTGAAATGCCTTTATTTGATCATAATGCTTTGGCGTTCGTCTCCTTGTGCCCTCAGGTCTGTCTCAGGCCATCACCTCTGCAGTGCTCCCCATCACCCCTGGCTTCGCTCTCTTCCCTTCCTATCTGATGCCTTGATGAACTCGGTTCAACTCTCCACTGCCTTCTTCTGTTGAGTCCTTGGCCCCCTTACCCTACTGTTAATTTCGACTGATCCACCCTCCCCAGTCTTGGGTTACTCCCACCATACTCTCTCTTTGCTCCTACTCCAAGTGCTGGTGAATGAAGCTAGAGAAAATTAGAAAAAGCCGGCTAAACTCCCTGGCCATGGGCATGGACTGAATCCAAGTACCCAGCAGAGGGCACTTAATAAACACTTGTTGTTGCCCATGCCCTGCAGTATCTTGGCTAGTTTAAATCCTAGTGTGTAGAGCACTTCTTTCAATAACAATCCTATCTCTTTACTCATTTAAATGCTACAACCAGGAGCTTCACGTACTATAAACTATAACCTGCTAAAGTAGCCGGCCCGGGTGGCAAAGCTCAGAAACGTTAAGTCATCCTTGCAAATAAATCCTTTGTGTGGCGCAGACTTGGGGGTGGGAGGGACAGAAAGGGACATATATGTCTCTACTTTTACAGGTAACTGTGACAAGGACATCTAAATTGGAGTAAGATTTAAGAGAAAGAGTGAAATACAAGAAAACCTATGCAAAGTGCTTTGCAAAGTTGAATTTCTACAGTAACATGAGCTATCGCTATTATTAAAGAAGCAGGAGGAAGAGATGGGGATAAGGGACCACACCGCCCGGATGGGGAAGGTTTGCCAACTGCACAATCACTAATATTGCCAGGCAGGAAGTGCCGTGGAAAGGGGGCTGCACCTGGAGTCGGGAGGACCTGGCTTTGGAATCTGCCTCCTGGTGTTTACTGGCTACAATACCAAAGGACAGTTAAGAGCCTCATTGCCAGGGCTTCCTAACGCCTCCCTATTCAATATGAAAAGGAACAAATTAGACAGTTTGCCCCCCACACACTCCCAGCTGGCTTTCTGAAACATTCCTCAAAGGTTAAAGGTCACTCCAGGTGAATGGCTCCAAGGGCAAACTTCCAAATATTATCTCATTCGATCTCACAACAACCCTGCAAGGTAGGTGCTATATCACCCCATTTTACAGATGAAGAAACTGAGGCTAAGAGAGGTAAAGTGACTTGTCCAGGGTCATACAGATAATAAAGGGATACATTAATTTTTTATAAAGAAAGCTTTCTTTAGTGCACAGACATTTGCTTCTAGTACCTTAGGTTGGGAACCTCCGATCTAAGTGATTACAAATCCCTGGAAAACCATGGCTTTTTTGGTTTAACAGCATCTCTGAGCTGAGTATTTCCCATCTTTTACCACAAGCCTTCCTCCTGTTAATTATTTCCTATTTTGCATATCCCCTGAGCCAGCCAGTCACCAGTCACCCCTTCCTCTGGGAAAACATCTACGTTATCACTTGGCTCAGTTGTCAGATTCTCCGTGAGGGAAGCTTTTCTTGCTTCACAGATATGTCCTTGTCTTTCTTGCACTCAGCACTCAGGCCCTGGCTAGAAGGTGGAACAATGCTCGTCGTGGTTGCTGTGACAGAAGAGGATGACATCCTGTCTCACAGCTGCTTCCTAAATCAAACCAGTACATCAGCCATCTCAATGGCACAGCCTAGCAGAACAGCAGTGTCTAACCTCTTCTTCAGGAATTCTTCTAGAGAGCTGAAACTGAGCTCAATGTGCAGGGCCATGCAGATGGGCATTTTTAACAGAGGCACAGATGGGGCTGACCATGGTCATATCGTGCTCTGTGACAATGCTGTCCTTCAGTTAGGCCTCAGCTCACTTCACTTTGGGCTATATAGGGGAAAAGAGCTCTCATGCCAAGGGGGTATTGTCTAACAAGGCAGTCAGTCAAGCAAACCGGGCTGCTCTTCATGTTCCAGAAGCCACATCACCAATGACAGAGAATGTGTCACAGACACTGCAACCTGCGGTGGCCTGTTTTAGAAATTCTCAAAATGGATATACATGGGTAGAAAAGTGGTACCTTAATACCATCTTTACTTGGCTTACCGAGAGCTGACTTATCACATGCTGCAGATTATGAATTATCTCCAAATTTTCTTTTAACTCTTGATCCTCCAGAGACTCTATCAGTTTCTGCAGATCAAGTTTGGACCTGAAAGTTTTAAGTGCAAGCATTAGAGGAGAGGAGGTTAAAGGGGCACTGGTCCCCCCGACTCCACGTGTGACAAGACACTTACGCTGCATGTTGCTTAAGCTCTTCTAGCTTGGCGTTCAGCTTGTCATTCACTTGTTCTGTCTGTAACAAAAACGCAGAAGACCATCAGAGGCCTTGTACAATCGTGCTCATCTATGGCTAGGAAGAACAAGACTGGATGGAGAGGGGGACTCCCTCCAGTGCAATTCTGGAAGCCTTCAGAGGCTTTCATTATTCAGAGAAATTCACTGTTAAATTCAGCAATGGAAGCTGGTCACCTGCCTCTCACTCTAGTCATCAGCGGCCACTTCCAAAACCTGAGGAGCTAGGCACCAGACCTGCCACAGAAGCTCACACTTCCTCTCCACAGAGAGGCTTCAGAGCGTGGATGAAGGCTGTGTTTCCTGGCATGCCACTCCCCATTGTTTAAAGTAACTCAACAGATGCCGGGACTACAGTGTTACCTACATAACCTTACATCAGGACTAAATGTTGGTGTCCCTCCGGCAGGGCTAAGCTGGTGTGAAAAGAAAAACGTGAAGAATAAGAGACATGACCAGGTGAACGGTGGGAGAAGAGTAGAGCGGAGGGGAAGCCAGATTGGTGAAGGAACTTTAGTCAGTTCTATTTCAATCCCTGATCTAATATGTGTGTCCACAGTGCACTAAAGTTCTCTTCTGGATCTACAGTATATAGTTTTGTTCCTGTGCAAGCTGCTGTCAGCCACAAAGCGTAAGCAGACTGACCCACCAACAGGTTTACCAGGTCAGGCAGCAGCCTTAACAACTTTATGACGGTCCCACAGGTGTAGAGCTGATACAGGAACCAGACACACTGATGCACATCTCAAACAGGAGCATCAAATATAGAACTGTAATTAAAAAATACACCACCTCTCACCCTTGCCCTTATGCCAGCCATAGGTATTAAGTTTGGTCCTCTTTAAACAAAGGTTTGGAAGCAGCCTACCCTTCCTTCTTGGAAAACACACTGTGACACAGGTGGCTGCATGTCAGAAATGTAGACTGAGTGGAAATTTGTTGCTTTCAGGCAGAAGCTTGCCCGTCAAAGGAGAATGAACCAAGCCTGGGCACTGGATTATGGTGGCAAGAGTGTGACCAAGTTTCCTCCCTTCCAAAGTACTCTATAATACATCTTCCATTTTGAAATGGGATGGAACAGCAAAATGGATATAGAAAGATACATAAGTTTACTTTATAGTCAAATGCCCTAGAATGAGAACCTGCTCTGTATAGGTGTAAATTTGTACTTTGTAACACTTATTACAAACCCAGGTTTTGCAGCAAAAGGGTTCCCCTAAAGGTTTTTATAACACAAATCCATTTCATTCCATATAAGCTTTGCAAATCAGAAGCAGGAATAAGTAAGAAAACTAAAGCTAGTCAATATCCAGACGATCCATAGCACAAGACTCTTCTACCCAGTTCTGGAAGTCTCACCAAAATGATCCTCTCCAACATCTGGGCTGTCTGACCAGCTGCCTCACTGAGTTCACGGCTCAGCTTTTCATTCTCCTCGTTCAGAGACTGATTCTTTTCCATTAGGGACTGGAGATTCTCTGATGGCTCCACACTAGAACAGAAATCAAGTCATGAGAAAATTACCTGAGAAGTTCTACATTAGAGGTGGCCAAAAAGAAATTTCACGGGCTATTTCTTAGGGAGTAAAAGTGCCCCAAGTTATCCCGCCTCATCCTTCACATGGGTCTGTACATATGATTACATCCAATTTAGTCTAATCCTACTCAGGCAGGACTCTGGAATGCAAAGAACTATTTTCTCAACAGAGAACTCAGAGTCAGATGCAATTGTAATAAGAATGGGAATCAAGGGTTGCTCTCTTTAGAACCTTTGCTATAGGACTAAACCACTTATATATCAGTAGGCAGAAGTGAAGCTAAATTTCCATTGGATAGTCCACAGTCAGGAGTGGTTCCAATGTTGCTCAGCACAATGCTATGGGGAAAATACAAGGCCAAAATTCAATCCATTCTGACTTGATGGAATCGAACCCCAAGGTTTTTTACAGATAGACTTCAACAAGGGAGCTGGAGTGATGGCCAGTGGCCAAGAACAGATGTCACAACCTATCATAAATCAGAACATCCCCTTCCAAAAAGATGGCGAGGAGATGGAGAAGAGAGATATCTCTCTTGCTTGCTTCTCCTGAAATGCACATTTCATTGCTTCTTGTCTACTAGTTTGGTCTACTTTAAGCACCCTCTTCCTATCGCCCTCTGGGGAAAGAGGCAGTACAATTCTTTACTTCCAACAACAGGAGAGGGGTAAGGGCAGTAGGTTGTAGAGATACCTGTAAAGCACATATGTCATTTCTTGCCTGTTCTGGAGTAGGATCTATCAAAGGATATGAATAGGAAGTCTCAAAAGAAGGCAGACTATCAACCACCAGATGAAAAATGCTCTGAATCACTAATAACAGTAGAAATGAAAATTAAAATAGCATTGGGGTTAGAACCTAATGCCCATCAAAACGGCAAAGATCACAAAAGAGGAAAATGATGATTGTTGGAGGAGCTATGGAAGGACAGGCACACTGATGCATCGCTGATAGAGCTATGAGTTGGCGGAGCCACCTGGAATGCAATTTGGAATTAGGCCTCAAAACTCTAAACTGCATCCCTTTTGATCCAGCTCAATCCGGCACATATCCACCAAGGATCAAAGACAGAAGGAAAAGGCCCATTTGTAGAAAAATATTTATAGCAGCACTTTTTGTTATGGCAAAACACTGCCAACAATGCAGGTACCCATCAACTGAGGAACGGAACAAATCTTACGGTATGTGAATGTTAATGGAATATCCTTGTGTTTTAAGAAAACGTGAAAAGGACATATTCAAAGAAACCTAGCAAAACTTATTTGAACTGATGCAGATTGAAGCGAGTAAAACCAGGAAAAGAATTCATACAATGACTATAATATTGTTTAAAACAATTTTTTTCAATGAATATTTATTTTCTCTGCTTCCCACTTTGCCTCTCCAATTAGAAAACAAAACAGAACGAAATATGGCTACTCAAAAATAAATGATCTCATTCTACATCCCGAGTCCATCATCTCACAATGTAAACATAAACAACTTTGAAAAACTCAGCAATTCTGATCGATGCAATGACAAATTATGACTCCAGGAGACTGATGACGAAACACACTTCCTACCTCTTTGCAGAGAGGGGATGGATGAGAGGTGCCAAATGCGGTATCCATTTTAGACATAACCCATGTATACATTTGGTTTGATTATACTTATTTGTTACACGAAATGCTAGAGAGTTTGGGGGCATGGTGATAATAGTCAAATAAAGCAAAGGGAAAAAAATCAAGCATCATGAACATTTAAAAATACAAAGAGAGCAGAAAGCTCAGACAAGTAGGGAAGGGTACACGCTATCATGTCAAATTTTGCACATATCTTTTAAATCCACAAACTATATGTAATGGAGATTCACACTCACACACATACTCTCCCCCCTCCTTCTTTTCAGTTCTTTGTATATAAAATGATCATTTTTGTTGATATCTATCAAGGCTGTATTTTTTTAAAAATGAAGCAGACCAACAATATGTATTTCAGTTAGTATGAAATGTTCCCAAGGGATTTTAGAAAGGCCAAAAGAACTGCACTTTGATCCAAAGACTTCAGGGAAATGGAATGATCTTTAGGACAAATAAGGCTTACTATAGAGAGGATGGTAACCAGCTGCTGCACTTAATCTCCAAAAAAGGAGTCCTTAGCTTGCTCTTAAGCAAAAACCACAAGTTGGATCTCATCAAAATTAATACTTGGCTCTCAAATTACACTGTGGAACATTTGCTGGTTAGGCATTTATGAAGGAACACTGCTGAAGACGATTCATTATTCTAGATCAGTAACTCTTAACCTGGGGTCTGTGAATGTTTGTAAAATACTTCCATAACTAGATTTTGATATAATTGGTTTTCTTTGTAACGCCATGATTCTTTAGGCATCTAAAAACATTATTCTGAAAAGGGATCCAAAGGCTTCTTTGCTAGAGTGCCAAAGGTGCGCACGCCACAAATAAGGTGAAGAATCCATCCCTACTTTAAGAGAAGCTGATGTTTCTTCCCTTTGTTGCTAGCTGATGATCTTTACAACAAAGTGGTCATCACATTTATTATTAGCTGGCCAGTTCGAACGTTGAATATATCATTATCTTTCAAAATTGATTAAAAAAGGAGGAATTATGAAATCCAAGGCATCTGCTCATTTTTCCAACCAAAATTTGGTAAGTTACGGGCACATTAGTTATTTTAGAATCCTAGAATATGAAAGCTGTGTGTGACCTTAGAGAGCAACTAACCCAATTCTCTCATTTTATGGATAAAGAAACTAAGGTCTGTAAAATGATTTGCCTAAGATGACCCAGCTAGTAAGTGGCAAAGTCAAAATTCAAACCCAGGCCTTTTGCCCAAGTCCAGTGTTCTTTCCCCTACATCACACTGTCTCTTTAGCTTGAGATAAATTTCTGAAATACTTAAGTGCTACAAGAGATAGGTACTATATGAATATAGAGAATATAGAACATAAAAGTCCTCAAAGCCCAAAGGGAAAAAAGTTGGTAGTAAAGAATCAGGGGTCTTAAATAAACAGATATGACTATGAGCCAGGGCAGCCATATGGAAGGCAATGTGCCTAGAGTAAGCAGACTAGAATTAACAAGGAGACATGGCATTATGGTTTGTCAATGGTGAAATCAAGATACCTTCACTCATATTCTAGTCAATTATCTATGCTGGGAACATCTGCAGATATCAAATAAGTTTACTACAAAAGCTTTGTGGACTGTGCTCTAAGAACAAAAGAAGAAATAAAAACAGAGACAAGCTTTCTAGAAAGTGAATGGACAAGGACTTCCTAGGAGGATGGAGGAGTGAAAGGTCCTCTTCTCTCCTCAATATTTTCTTCAAACAAATCACTCAACAACAAAAAGAAAAGCTACTAGAAACTTTCAAAAGAACAATAAGGAATTGAGTATGACTAGAATCTAGACATGTTGATGAAGGAGTTTATATTATAAATATGCAAAAGAGAAAGCAACTGGCTCAACTGAAAAACGAAAGAAAGATTATTTCACTGGAAGATAGAAGGTAGAAACAATAGATAACGTAGAAAACAAAACCCAAGAAATTCTACAACGGGAAAAAATTTTAGACCCAAGACAGACAAAAGTCATAACAGATTCATAAGGTAGAACAAGCAGAAAAAAAATAAGAATTATTGGGCTTCATAAAAACAGTGAAGAAAATCAAACAAGCATCTATGAAGCTCTCATCATATGCCGTATACCTGGCACTGTAAGTGATGGGGACACAAATGCGAAAACAGTTCAGGCATTGAATAAAATGACATTCTAATGAGGGTGGAAAAGAGGCTGACTACTATATTTCAGGGAATCACGTAAGAAAATTTCTAAGTTGGAAAAATAGAGAGATTGTAAATGAACAGAATTTACAGGCTGCCCAAAGAAGTGAACCCTAAATTCAATTTAATCAGATATACTGTCAAAGTTCAGGATAATGAAAGAAGATGATTTTACAAGTTGGCAAAAAGAAAAACATCTCACATCAAAAACCTCATCCATTTGAATTGCACAAGATTCTTCTCTAAAAATGGGAAACGAGAGAAGCAGATAGAATCGGATATCCTGAAAGCTCCAAGAGAGGAATCCAGACACTAATCAACTTCCCAATTTCTAAAATAAAAGATTGTCACATAAGAATTCATAGGTGTGAGGAACTGATGACAACGAGAGGCAGCCTTAAGGCAGCTTGCAGTACATAAAAACAAGAAGAGCCTGAACTATACCAAAATAAGCACATACACAAAAAATCAGTGAGTTCCTTATATGTGTGATATAATCACCATAGGAAGAAAACAGTATCATGCTGAAAAGGGACCATTACCAAACATATATACCAAATAACACAGGAGCTACATGTAAAATCAATAATGGTGGGGGATTTCAATGCCTCATTTACAGAACACAAAGCAGTAAAAAAAAAACAGAAAGGAAAGGTCCACACTTGAATAGAGTTCTGAAGAAATTACATTCAATAGTTATATGGGGGAAAGTCAATGGGAAGAGTGAGGAATACCCTCCCCACCCCCAAATACAAGGAAATCACAAAAATTAAATGATCACATTCTAATATACAAGTTGCAAATAAATTTGGAAAAAAATTAAATACAACATTTGCAAAGAACGATAAGGCAGGTATATGGCTCAGTGGATAAAGTTCTGGGCCTAGAGTCAGGAAGATCTGAGTTCAAATAGGGCTTCCATCTACCTGTGTGATCCTGGGCAAGTCACTTTATCTCTCTGTGCCTCAGTTTCCTCAGCTATAAAATGGGGATAATAAGAGCCCCTATCTCTCAGGGTTGTGAGGATTAAATGTGACAATATTTGGAGAGTGCTTAGCACAATGCCTGGCACATAACAGGTGCTGGATATTATCACTGTTATATGTTATTATTCTATGGTCCATAAGGCAAAGTAAGAACTGGAAACCAATAGCACTCCTGTGTTTTCTTCCCATCACTATCAGGAATCCCAGGGAAGAAGCTCCTGCCAATGCAGAGGAGCAGTTGTTTCTCTTAGAGAGTTGTTCAAGGCACAGAGAATTTAAGTGAACTGCCCAAGGTCACAAAGCAAGCATATGTTGGAGGGAGAACTCAAACTCACATCTTCTAGGCCCAAAAGCTGGTTCTTCATTCATTCTGCCATGTTCCCTCCCATTAATGAAGGCAGATGGAAAGAATGTTTAATTTGATGGGGATGAGGAGTGGGAGAAAAATACTTGTTAACTGAGAAAAAATTAATTTAAAAAATAAAAAAGAAACATTAGATGAAATACAGCAATGTATAATTTTTTTATTATGCTCAAGTAAAATTTACACCAAGAATATGAGGATGATTCAATACTAGGAAAATAATCAGTCTAACATATTTTATCACAAAGAATATGAAATCTCATGATCAGCCCAGTCAAAGAGCCTTTGTGCGCTGTGGCCGCCAAACAATGGCTGTGGAGACCTGGAGGCAGGACAGTCCTCAGCCACTGGTCGCAGGCTCTTCCATAGACTGTCCTCTAATTGTAGGGTCTTAGAGAATCCTGGGTTACTTCCATAAAAAGACTGAGGAGGACTTGATTGTGGTTACTAAAACATCTA
Organism: Trichosurus vulpecula; assembly: GCF_011100635.1. Taxonomy (NCBI): domain Eukaryota; kingdom Metazoa; phylum Chordata; class Mammalia; order Diprotodontia; family Phalangeridae; genus Trichosurus; species Trichosurus vulpecula. The sequence goes on along the minus strand of NC_050582.1, from coordinate 1,562,073 downwards.
TTATTCCAAAAGGTTAATTTTTCCTTAATGAAAAAGAGTTATTTGAAACCCCAAACTGGCATTATATGTAATGGAGAAATGGGGATTTTTACAATAAGAAAAGGGATAAAACTGAGCTGTCTACTCTTACCATTACCATTTGGCGCAGTTTTTTAAATGCTAGCAAAAAAAGAAGGCAAGAAAAATAAATTAAGCAAATAAGCAGAGGCAAAGGACTGGTTCAAACATCCCTATCTGCTGCTGGCTTACTTAGGAAAACCTGAGAGACTTGACTTCAAAAATTGAGATAACTGCTTTACCAGGTAATGGGGTATAAGATAAACGTACTACAAATCATCAGCCTTTCTAAATATGGTGGAAAAAACGGCTAGAGTGGCGTGGTAAAAAGAAAGTAGAACCCAGGGAATAATACAGACTATGATAATGCCAACGATCAATAATACTACAAAACAGTGATACTGTGGCGAGTTCCAATGAACGATCTCACTCCTGGAGAACCGAGAAGGAAAACCCGGCCATTCCCTTAGCAGAGAAGTGGGAAGTACGGACGTGAGCTGTAGTCTACACCGTCTACATGGTGTTTGACTTTTCTAATGGTCTCTTTTTTTAAAGGAAAGGATTAGGAAGGGGTTCAATTGGGAAGGGGCAATTAAAGCAAAAAGATGGGTATAAAACAATAAGCAACAACAGAAGTTAAAACAATACAAATGTAAAGATACTTAAAAACAAATGGAGCTTTAAAAAACTCACACTCTTTACAGTGATAAAATATTACAAAATACTTAGGCATTAACCTATCAAGACGCACATAAGCTAGACAGAGACCAATATCTTAATGGAGAAAAAGAATGAAGTAATTGGATGTGTGGCGAGGCCGAACCAAAGTTAGAAGCTTAATGCAACACTAATCAAAATACTAACGTATGGACTTATCTGTTCTTATGAAGTGTTAAGCTATATGAAAGAACAAATGGACAAGAATAGAGTGGTAAATTAGGAAAAGAAAGGCAAAAGATTGCCAGAACTCAGCTAGCAGAGGGCATTTCTATGGCAATTAAAGGCAGAAAGCACTTACGTCATCTGAATCTCCCAAGCCTGTGCAGAAGGCACTACAGGCACCATCCACTTAATAGACAAGGCAAACAAGGCTCCAAGAAGTCACTGGCCCCTGGCACGGAGGATCCAACAGCTATGCCTATTAGATGGTGAGCTCCTTGAGGGCAGGCACTGTTTTTGTCTTTCTACATAGTGAGCACTTAACAAATGTTTGACTTGACCCTGCTTCTCATACTATAAAGCACGGGTGGGAAACGTGAGGCCTTGAGGCCCTATGGGTCCCTCCAAGCTTCATGGGAAAAATTCCCTTAGGATTTGTTCTGTAAAACTTGGAGTCAAAGGACTGCACCCAAGGACCTAGAGGGCCCCAAGTGGCGGCTGAAGCCACAGGTTCACCACCCCTGCATAAAGCAATAGCTATTAAAAATGATCTAGTACTGGATTTGGTTTTTAAAAAGGGGCTGGGGGGGAACAGATCAATGGAACAGATTCGACAGCCCAGTAATCAAGAGAAATGGATACAATAGACTTTTAGAAATCCAAGATCACAAAAACACCAAAGAAACAGTTCATTATTCAACAAAAACTTCTGGGCAAATGGGAGAGCAGAATGGTGAGAGGGGATTTCTAGGCCCATCTCACCATCCCATACTCCACTGAGTCCTTGAGCTAATCAGTTCGCAAGCTCCCCTCAGTGACGCCAACTGAAGCTCATCCATGAACCTCATCGACATCTTCCCTGAAGTCCATCATAGGGATCCACCCGACATTTCTCTATCATGAGGGTACTAGTGAAGTACTTGGGTTGTTCACCTGGCTTCCACAACCCTGTGACCAGACTATTGTCTTTTCCCATCATTACATACTACAAATTTGTTATCTAACTACGCCCGAGCCCTCACTGCAGCAAAACAACCCTTTCACTCTGACCTAATTGACTCCCTATCTCACTCCCCACAAAAGCTTTTCTAAACCTTCTCTTCTCAAGCCTCTCACTCCTCCCCCTGTTTTACTGAGAAAATGGAGGCCATTCACTGAGAACTCCATCTTCTCCCCTTGTCCCCATTTCAGAGCTCCCGTCACCATCCCCTACCTTCTGCTCCTTTCCTGCAGGCTCTGCCAAGGAAGTAGTCATTCTCCTGGCAAAGGCCAACCCTTCTACATGTGCCCTTGACCTCATTCCTTCCTGTCTTCTACATCAAATTCCCTCACTGGAATTTCATTCCTTTTATTCCCCCTTGAAAATGATATCATGGTTGAGGTTTCATAAACATTAAGTGTTTTTTAGACATCTGAGTATTTGAATGAATTAAAAACAAAGAACAAACTTACTATATCTCTACAAGTGATTAAATACTCACAAAAACAAATACCAAGTTTTTTAGAACAGGAATAAGACCTGTAAATCTGTATGTGGGCTTCTATATAGTGGGTTTCAAATGTTTGATTAAAACTCAAGTTTTCAGATCCTATTCCTCCCATAGGCCAAAGCTCTAAGCTACATAGGAATTTGGAGGTAGGGCAGAATCTAGAATACCCAGCTTAGACTGTATGGACCTGCGTAGACCAAGACCACACTAAATTACAACTAAAGTGAATGTATAGCTGCTCTTTTTTCACTAGAAAGGTATGGAATGTTGTATTTATAGTCAAATACAGTTGGTTTTGTCAAACATAAAAAAAAACAATATTTAGTACAAGACAAGGCTCAACGTATTGGTCAGGGTGGAGGGTGTATTTGGAAGTAAATGAATTCTCAAAGCCAAAAAAAGAAACTGAGAGTACAGGGATTTGACCAAAGCGAATCCTGGCTTGTGTCATTTTTTCCCATGGAACATCCTGTTGGAATATAGGTGGGTCACCCAGTCCAAATTAAAGGAAGAGAATCCAAAAGACAACTTGCCAAATACTAAAGAACCAACAGATTAGGACCGTTGTACTTGTGCTACATGATGTTAGGAGCCCCAGTGAGACTGGGCACAACTAGAAGTGGAGAAGAAGCCGACATTAGGAGATCCACTTGAACTAGTCTGTGACTCTTACTTGATAGATACGGGCAGAGTCCCTCCGTGGGTTTGGAGCAATAACACTTGCAACTGCTGGACCTGAGAGAATTAGAGAAAACGATAACCTGGTCAGTCAAAAGCTATTCATCCCTTGGGAGTTGGATACATTCCTGTGATTAGGAACATGCGAATTTCACCCAATGCCTGGTAAATCGCAGGCACTCTTGGATGCTAAAGGGAGGAAGCAACAGTGCGAATGCTTGTGAGATGATCAGTAGAGGAATGGCATTAAGCTGGTCCGCTCTCTGCTGCTATTAGGATGAGCCACCACTATTTACCAAAGCAAAAATCCCAATGTATTTACTGACCATGTACTCCGCATTGTATTAGGGTGTGCGTGTGCGTGCTTGTGTGTATGTGTGCATGTGCATGCATGTGAATGAGTGTGTGCACACGTGACCCTGTGTGTGTATGTGGTGTGAATGTGGAATACAAGATGAAGATTTGGTTGGAGACATGACAAACAAACCTGACTCAAGAGCAGACGCGTTAAGATAGTTGGGTGCTAGATAGAAAGGCTTCATACAGGCTGGACAGAGGTGAACAGGGTCTTGAAGAAGGAGGATTTAGAGAAGCTAAGAAGACAGTGGCAGGACAGTGAAGCAACTGGCTTGACAGAAGCACGGTGTGTGTGTTGGGCAAATAGTGAGAAATAAGGTTAGATAGAAATAAGGGTGCATTGTGGAGGGACTCAACAATCTGGAAGAAGAGTTTAGACTTCATATGAACCGTTGAAGGTTTCTGACTATGTGAATGAAGAGAAGACTTAATCTTTTAGGAAGACTGATCTGGCAGCACTAGAGACAATGGATCTGAGTAAGGGAGGTAGAAGAAAAGACTTGAGACAGACTCTGCCTGGAGAGAGACTGTTTTCATCCAGAAACACGGGGATGGCGGATGACCTAGAACACGAGAATAGTGATGTAAAGAAAAGGACAGGCACGAGACATTCTGAAGGAAAAAATTGGATAAGATTTAGTTTTGGAGAATGAAAGAAGAGAAAGTCTAGAACAATGGTGATTCAACTTGACAGGGATAGCTAACAAGTTTGCTTTTACACATCTCCTCCACTAAAATGAGAGGGTTAGACTATATTACCTCCAAGGTGTCTTTCAGCTCTAATATTTGAAGTTGATGATGACTTACTAGACCCTTGGTAGGGGCCAAATGGTTATATACCCAGTCAGGTAGGCTACTGCATGCTAAACCAAAAGCAAATGTAGATCTCTGGTACCCAGGTACAGAAACTCTCTTCTATGTCTTTGAGATGTCTAGGTCTATCTCACTATAGACTACGTCTATAGCTCCCTGGGATTTTGGCTGCAGTAATTCTTAGGACATGATAAGAAGGAGAAATCTAGTAGGGGTCCATTAGTGCTTTTGAACTGGCCAGACCATCTTAGAAAGAACCAGCACCCCTAGGAATCTCTTCTGCTGCCAAACAAGATGAACAAATGTGATTATGTGCCAGTGCTAATTGGCTATTTCTTTGAAGCCATAATGACAAATTAACACAATAATTGTAATTCAATACTGCTGACTACCGTCCAATGTCACCGCTAGTACCTGTTGCTTCAGATAGTTGAGTTCAGCCGTCTGGGGATCAAGGTTGACAATGGGTTTGTTCTTGATTTTCCGTGCCCTGTCAGCATAGCGCAATGTATTCACTGTTTCTTCTAGGTTGGAGTCTGCAGGACTCACGCAGGCGATCATGAGAGTATGGCTGTTACCACCTAGTGAGTCTGAAAGAGAACAGAACCAGTTAACACTAACAGTTCAGAGTTACCCTACTTGTCCCCTAATCTTACTTGAGAAAGGGCTTCCTGCTGTTCTACAGAGCAGTCACTGAGGCCTAGTCTGAACATATTAATGTCACTTTGGTCATTAGATATTCTCAGGAGGCCCCCTCTTGGTGACTGGGATGGCACCCTCCCTGAACACCAATAGTCTAGCACAGGGGTGGGGAACCTGCAGCCTTTGTTAAAATTTGGATTCGGGAGAGCAGAAGTACTGGCTACGCCACGATCAAGCCCCAGGCCTCCCAGCCCAGGATGGGAGTCTGTTGGAGTGCGGAGCCTACGGCCGTGGGAACAGCTAGCCTGGAGGCCTCCAACCCCGGGCAAACGCAAGGGCACCAGACCAAACCAACCAGGAACAGCAGAGCAATCCGGTCAGCCTATGGGCCTGGGAGAGTGCTGGGTGAGTGAAACGACGGAGCAGGAACAGGCCCAGGGCAGAAGTACCAGCTACAGCCACAATCGAACCCCAGGCCTCTCAGCCCAGGAGAGTCTGTCAGAGTGCAGAGCCTGCAGCTGCGGGAGCAGCTAGCCCGAAGGCCTCCAACCCACAGTCTAAAGGTTTGAAACTCGCCTTCTTGGACTCCCAGTGGCCAGGATGTGCAGGTAAAATGGTTCATATCCCTGCCTTGAATAAACCCAGAGAAACCTCAGGAGAAACAGAAGAGCCAGAAGAAGGGGCTTCAGTAGTAAGAGAAGTGGGGGAGAGGGCCCTTCCTGTTGTGGTGGAAGGAGACTAGTGCAGGAAGAGAGGGCGTCCCAGCAGCCCTCACCTCAGCAGAACAAGGAGAGTAACTGAGCCCCAGGGGAGTGGAGCTAACTAACGTCAATGCCAGGACCCCAGACTTGGCTTTGCACAGCCTGGGGAAGTGGCAGACACCAGCACAGACATGAGCTGAGACCACCTGTGCTGTAGAGCAGTCCTGGGGAAGAGGAGACTCCCAGCAGGCAGACCACCCCTCCCCCACACCTCACGAAACCAGAAGCCATAGCACATAAAGCTAGATCCCAACACAAGAAACTTGGGACAGGGACCCCTGAGCCTCAGAAACAGAGACCGACTTCAGAAACCAGGAGGGGGCAAAAAAAAAACACCATGAGAAAGAATTGTAAGAAGCTTTCAAAGATGATTGACTCATATTATGGAGACAGGGAAGACCAAAATACCAATTCAGAAGAGGACAGCATGAATACTACACCCACATCTGAAACCTCAAAAAGTGAACTGGTCTGCAGCCCAAAAAGCATTCCTGGAAGAACTCAAAGATGACTTTAAAAACCAAATTAGGGAGGTAAAAGAAACAATGGAAAAAAAAGGAAAAAAAATTCCCTGAGGAAAACAAATCTTTAAAAGGTAAATCGGGGAATTGGTTAAGGAAAATCAGAATATAAATGGAGAAAATGGCTCATTGAAAAAGTAAAATCAACCAAATGGAAAAAGAGATAGAGAAGACAAAAGAAGAAAACAAAACATTAAAAATTAGAATTGGGCAAGTAGAAGCTAATGACTCTATGAGACATCAAGAATCAGTCAAACAAAATCTAAGAAATGAAAAAATAGAAGAAAACATGAAATATCTGATTGGAAAAACAACCAACCTGGAAAATAGATCCAGGAAAGACAATCTAAGAATTATTGGTCTACCTGAAAGCTATGATGAAAAAAAGAGCCTGGACAGTGTCTTCCATGAAATCCTTAAAGAAAATTGCCCAGAGGTCCTAGAACCAGAGGGTAAATCATCGAAAGAATCCATCGATCACCTCTGGAAAAAGATCCCAAATTGAAAAGTCCAAGAAATATTATAGCCAAATTCCAGAACTATCAGGTCAAGGAGAAAATATTGCAAGCAGCCAGGAAGAAACAATTCGAATATCACAGAAGTACAGTCAGGATCACGCAGGATCTGTCAGCTTCTACATTAAATGACAGGAGAAACTGGAATATGATATTCCAAAAGGCAAAGGAACTTGGACTACAACCAAGGATCAACTACCCAGCAAAACTGAGCATAATTTTCCAGGCAAGCAGATGGACATTCAATGAAATAAGGGGATTCCAGACCTTCCTGATGAAAAGGCCAGAACTCAATGGAAAATGTGATCTCCAAATACAAAACTCAAGAGAGACATAAAAAGGTAAATGGGGAGGGGACCCCTAGTTAATCATTAAGGCTAATTAGTTATATCCTTATATAGGATTATTTTGTTTCATATATGTTTGAGATATATATATGTATATATGTATATGTCAATCTTGAGAATAGTATAGTTATGACAATGGAAAGGGATATATTCATAGACTGGGTGTCAGTGTCAGTATAGCCAACATAATGATAAAAAAATATAATTAAGAGATATAAAGGGATGGTTCTGGGAGAAGAGGTAAGGAGGGAGTACAAAAGGGTAAATTACATCACATGAAGAGGCACAAAAACATATTGCAGTAGAGGGAAAGAAGGGAGGGAGAAGAGCAGTATCTGACCTTTACTCTCATCAGATTTGGTTCAAGAAGGGAATAACATACCCTGATAAGTATAGAAATCAAACTTCTCCTACAGGCAGTAGGAGGGGACAGTGGGAAAAAAAAAGGGAGGGGGGTGGTCAGAAGGAAGGGAAGAAGTAGCAAGGGGAAAAAGGTAAGATAAGGGGAATTAAGAGGGAGGGTAAACTGAGGAAGGCGGCGGTCAAAAGCAAAACTGTTGAGGAGTGGAAGGGGAAAGGGAGAAATAAAAGCATAAATGGGGGGAAAATAGGATGGAGAAAAAGACACAGATAGGAATCATAACTGTGGATGTGAATGGGATGAATTCTCCCATAAAACGGAAATGGATAGTAGAATGAATTAAAAACCATAATCCTACGATATGCTGTTTACAAGAAACACATTTGAAATGGAGATATACACAGGGTAAAGGTAAAAGGCTGGAGTAGAATATATTATGCTTCAGTTAAAGTAAAAAAAGCAGGGGTAGCAATCCTAATCTCAGACAAAGCAAAAGCAAAGATAGATCTAATTAAAAGAGAAAAGGAAGAACACTACATCCTGCTAAAAGGCACCATAAACAATGAAGCAATATCATGGCTTAACATATATGCCCCAAGTGGTATGGCATGCAGATTCTTAGAGGAGAGGTTAAGGGAATTACAGGAAGAAATAGACAGCAAAACCATAATAATGGGAGACCTCAACTTCCCCTCTCTGAACTTAATAAATCTAACCTCAAAATAAACAAGAAAGAAGTTAAGGAGGTGAACAGAATTTTAGAAAAGACCTCTAGAGAAAACTGAATGGGGATAAAAAGGAATATACCTTTTTCTCAGCGGTACATGGCACATACTAAAAAATTGACCATGTACTAGGGCATAAAAACCTCACAATCCAGTGGAGAAAGGCAGAAGTAGTCAAAGCATCCTTTTCAGATCATGATGCAATAAAAATTATTTGTAATAAAGAACCAGGGAAAAATAAGCTAAAAATTAATTGGAAACTAAATAATCTAATTCTAAAGAATGAGTGAGCCAAAGAACAAATCATAGAAACAATTAATTTCATTCAAGAGAATGACAATGAGACAACATACCAACACTTATGGGATGCAGCAAAAGCAGTTCTTAGGGGAAGTTTTATATCTCTAAATGCTTACATGAATAAAATAGAGAAAAAGGGGATCAATGAATTGGGCATGCAACTAAAAAAGCTAGAAAAAGAACAAATTGAAAATCCCCAATTAAATACCAAATTAGAACTACTGAAAATCAAAGCAGAGATTAATAAAATTGAAATCAAGAAAACCACTGAATAAATAAAACCAAGAGCTGGTTTTATGAAAAAACCAATAAAATTGATAAACCTTTGGTCAATTTGATTAAAAAAAAAAAAAGAAGAAAATCAAATTACCAGTATCAAAAATGAAAAGGGTGAATTCACCTCCAATGAAGAGAAAATTAAAACGATAATTAGGACTTCTTTTGCCCAGTTGTATGCCCATAAATTTGACAACCTTAGGGATATGGATGAATATCTACAAAAATATAAATTGCCCAGGTTAACAGAAGAGGAAGTAAAATTCCTAAATAACCCCATCTCAGAAAAAGAAATTGAGCAAGCCATCAATGAACTCCCTAGGAAAAAATCTCCAGGGACAGATGGTTTTACATGTGAATTTTATCAAACATTTAAAGAACAATTAATTCCTATACTTTATAGGCTATTTGGGAAAATAGGTGAAGGAGTCCCACCAAATTCTCACAAATATGGTACTAATACCCAAACCAGGAGTGAAAACAGAGGAAGAAAATTATAGATCAATTTCCCTAATGAATATTGATGCAAACATTTGAAATAAAATATTAGCAAAAAGATCGCAGCAACTTATCATGAGAATAATACACTATGAGCAGGTAGGATTTATTCCAGGAATGCAAGGCTGGTTCAATATTAGGAAAACTATCAACATAATTGATCATATTAACAACAAAACCTGCAGAAACCATATGATCATCTCAATAGATGCAGAAAAAGCCTTTGACAAAATACAACACCCATTCCTATTAAAAACACTAGAAAGCATAGGAATAAATGGAGTCTTCCTTAAAATTATAAATAGCAACTACCTAACACCATCAACAAGCATTATTTGTAATGGGGATAAGCTAGATGCATTCCCAATAAGATCAGGGGTGAAACAAGGATGTTGATTATCACCCCTACTATTCAATATGATACTAGAAACGTTAGCTGTAGCAACAAGAGAAGAAAAAGAAATTGAAGGAATTAGAATAGGCAAAGAAGAAACTAAATTATCACTTTTTGCAGATGATATGATGATTTACTTAGAGAATCCTAGAGAATCAAGTAAAAAACTACTTGAAATAATAAACAACTTTAGCAAAACTGCAGGATATAAAATAAACCCACATAAATCCTTGGCATTCCTATACATTACTAACAAAGCCCAACAGCAAGAGAGAGAAAGAGAAATTCCATTCAAAGTTACTGCAGACACTATAAAATATTTGGGAGTCTATCTGCCAAGACAAACCCAGGGCTTACATGAACATTTAGCCCTAAATGAAACACTTTTCACGCAAATAAAGTCAGATCTAAATAAATGGAAAAATATCAGTTGCTCATGGTTTGGCCGAGCTAATATAATAAAAATGACAATTTTACCTAAATTAAATTATTTATTCAGTGCCATACCAATCAAACTACCAAAAAATTATTTTACAGAGCTGGATAAAATAATAACAAAATTCATCTGGAAGAACAAGAGGTCTAGAATATCTAGGGTATTAATGAAAAGAAATGCTAGGGAAGGTGGCCTAGCCATACCAGATATTAAACTGTATTATAAAGCAGCAGTCATCAAAACTACTTGGTACTGGCTAAGAAACAGAGCCGTATCAGTGGAATAGGTTAGGTACACAAGACGCAGTAGTCAACGACCATAGCAATCTACTCTTTGATAAGCCCAAAGAATCCAGCTTCTGGGCTAAGAATTCACTATTTCACAAAAACTGCTGGGAAAATTGGAAAATGGTAGGGCAGAAACTGGGCATAGACCAATATCTTATACCACATACCAAAATAAAGTCAAAATGGGTTCAGGATTTAGGAATAAAGGCTGATACTATAAGCAATTTGGGAAAGCAAGGAATAGTTTACCTATCAGATTTATGGAAAAGCAAAGAATTCATGACACAACAAGAGATAGAGAGCTTAAGAAAATGCAAAATGGATAATTCTGATTACGTTAAATTGAAATGTTTTTGTATTTAAAAAGCCAATGCAACAAAGATTAGGAGGGAAGCAGAAAATTGGGAGAAAATCTTTACAATCAGTGTCTCTGATAAAGGCCTCATCTCTAAAATATACAGGGAACTGAGTCAAATTTATAGGAATATGAGTCATTCCCCAATTGAGAAATGGTCAAAGGATATGAACAGTTTTCAGAGGAAGGAATTAAAGATATCTACAGGCATATGAAAAAATGCTCGAAATCACTACTGGTTAGAGAAATGCAAATCAAAACAACTCTTAGGTACCACATCTCTCCTGTCAGATTGGCTAACATAACAGGAAAATGATAAATGCTGCAGAGGATGTGGGAAAACTGGATCACTGTTACATTGCTGGTGGAGTTGTGAACTGATCCAGCCATTCTGGAGAGCAATTGGGAACTATGCCCAAAGGGCTATAAAAATGTTCATGCCCTTTGACCCAGCAATACCACTTCTGGGGTCGTATCCCACAGAGATCACACAAATGGGAAAAGGACCCAAATGTACAAAAACATTTATAGCGGCTCTTTTTGTGGTAGCAAAGAATTGGAAATCAGGGGGATGCCCATTAATTGGGAAATGGCTGAACAAGTTGTGGAATATGAAGGTAATGGAATACTATTGTGCCACAAGAAATGGGGATGATACGGACTTCATAATAACATAGAAAAAACCTACACGATATAATGCTGAATGAGCGGAGCAGAACTAGGAGAACATTATACACAACCACAGATATATGGACTCTGTGATGACTAACCCTGATAGACTTGGCTCTTCTCAGCAATACAAGGTGCAAAGACAACTTCAAAGGACTCATGATGGAGAGAGCTATCTACATCCAGAAAAAGAACTATGGAGTCTGAATGCAGATTGAGGCATGCTTTAGGCTCGCCTTTTTTTTTTCCCCTTTGTTTTTTCCCTCTTTTGTTTGTTTTTGGTTTTTTTGGTTTTGTTTCTTCTTTCTTCTGATTCATTCCATTGGTCATAATTCTTCTTTACAACTTGACTACTGTGTAGATGAGTTTGATGTGAAGTTGTATGTAGAAGATATACTGGATTCCATGCTGTCTTGGGGAGGGGAGGTGGTGGGGGGAGGAAAATCTGGAACTCAAAATTATGTGGAACTGAGCATTGAAACTAAGAATAAAAAATCTTAATTATAAAAAAAAAATTTGGATTTGGTCAAAAGACCCCACTTAAGGATCTAGAAGGCCACATGTGGCCTCAAGGCTACAGGTTTCCCCACCCCTGGACTAGCAGATACTGATGAGCATTCTTTTAAGCCACAATTGTGTTAAGTGTTGCTGGCTGTGCTTCTATTGTCCCTCAAAGCTGCCTGCCATTCTCACCACCTTTTACCTGATCTAACACAAATCAAAGTCTGAATTTATCAGTTCCCAGCTTCTCCCATTCCCAAATCATTATCCTGAGACTCTGTCCCTTTGTTTTGAGGCTGTGGGGGCTTACCTTGAAGCAGACGGGTTAATTTGGAATCTCTGTAGGGGATAAAGCCTCCCTTTTTGTCATCTCCGAGTGCACTAATTACATTTCCCAGGCATAGGAGACCTCTGTTAATATTAATGCCTACAAATAAGGAAAGCGAGAAATCAAAATTCTAGAGATTTAGAGTGCATTAGAATTCTTTTTCCTTAAATGGGAAAAACTAGAAACACTACAAAACCAAAAATCACCCCTTCCCTTTTATCTGACTGTTCTCTTCTCCCAGGAAATCTTCCAATTTTCCTTGGTCAGTGGCATCAGTGTTTTCCCAGCCAGTCAAGGTTAAGAGTCATCTGTGACTGTCATTCCTTCTATCTGGCCAGCCAAGTCCTATCGATTCTTCTTTCCAAATGGATCAGTTTCCTTACTTCCCATTCCTTCTACCACCCTAATAGAAGCACTTAGCGTCTCATGCCTAGATCAGAGCAACCTTTGAGTCAACCTCTCTGCTTCTATCTCTTTCCCAATGCCCATACCATGAGTCCTTCCTAATCAGTGTTGCCAAAGCAATGTTTCCTTTTTTTCTCCTTTTTTTTTTTTTTTTGCAGGGGGGAAGGCAGGGCAATTGGGGTTAAGTGACTTGCCCAAGGTCCTCCTGATTCCAGGGCCGGTGCTCTACTCACTGTGCCAACTAGCTGCCCTAAATGTTTCTTTAAATCACTTTTAGGCCATTCCTCTGCTTACGAATCTGCAAGAACTCCTTATTTCCTGTTGCATCAGGTCCACATTCCTCTAAGCACCTTTGAAAGTTCTCTATAATATGACACCAGATCATGCCCCTTCTCATTCCTCTCTATGTGTGCCCTTAGCTCCAGTGAGGTCAGTGTCTACACTGTTCTTTGAGAACACTCTACGGATCCCCCTCACTATGCTTGGCTCATGGTTTTCCCATCGTCTATCCAAATTTGTTTCTATCATGTACCTGTCAGTGCTCAATTCCCTCGTTAATCCTTCTTCAACTGCTTTAACTTACATTAATATTCCTCTTCTGAACTCCAATAACTCCCATATCTTATATATGAGATAAGGTAATTGGTCTAATTTTTTAAACAAACATATTCAAACTTATGTCTCAAATTCAGTAGTTCCATCTTTAGAAAAAATAAAAACTTGTTGTTTACAACACCCCCAAAGCAACTACCATTTAAGAAAAATGTATCCAACATGGGCACTCAAGAAATAATTGCTCCTGGATCATTTCAGGCTGAGATAGCATGCACACTGTCAGAAAACTGAAGAATCTTTTCTGATCCCGCCTTCTGAGTCACCCATGGGGTTTCGTGGAACTTGCTTCCCACTGAGGCTCAGTGGGCCACTTGAGGGGATACAGAGAGAAATTAATCCAAGTCTTACCTATATAAGTGCTTGGGTTTTTGTTCTGGAGAAATAAAAAATGTTTATTCTAAATGTTTTGTAGAAGAGGTCACATACCATTTTCTTCAATTAAGTATAGATAATAAAAATCTTATTCTGGTTCTATATTATGACCATTTAACATAAGTTTGTTGAACTGAAATTAAGGAGGATAACTAGGAGAGAGAGGACAGCAGCAACGGCAAGTGCACAACTCATTGTGATGCCGCAGCCCAAAAGATTCAACCTTTTGTGTCTATCACTGAAAACACTGGGAACAAAACAGAAAAAGTTATTCTATCCCTGGAGAAAGCTACGGTGCAAATCTGTACTCAGAACACTCTTCGTAGAACAAGTAAAGCTGTAGCCACGGAGTAGCCGCCAGGGGAAAGGACTGCTTCACCTTCCTGCTGGAGTTTTCACCTCCTCCAATCCATCCCCTAGGTGGCTACAAAAGTGACTGCCTCTCACCTCCACAATGAAATAGAAAATCCTCTGGCATTCAAAGCCCTTTCTGACCTAGCCCCCTCCTATCTTTTGGCTTTTTACACCTTACTCACTGACACATGCTCTGACGCTTCTACTGTTCCAGAGAACAATACATTTCATCTCTCGAGTTCACACATTTTCTCTGGTTATGCCCCATCCCTGATCATCTCCACCTATTGGCTTCCTCTGAGGCCCAACTAAAATCCTATCTTCTCCAGGAAGCCTTTAGCAACTCCTCAGAATTCTAGCACCTTCCTTCTTTCAATAATTTCCTACTTGTCTTGTATATATTTGTTTGATCGTTGTCTTCTCCACTAGGTAGTGAGGACAGGGACTGTCTTGCCTCTTTTTCACCCTCAGCACCTAGCTCAGTGCTTAGCACATAGTGGATGCTTAACAAATATTTACTGACTGACAGGGAAACTCAGAGATCCAAGATCCCCAGCATCCAGTTCCAAGATGCCATAATTGGCCCTGAAGCTCAAAGATCTGGGGGGTGGGGATGGGGTGAAATCCTAGGAGAAGGAGGTCAGTAATATTGATTGTCCCCTCCCCCAAAAAAGAGAACCACTGAAACATTTTTAAATACACAGAAGAGAACAGAAACACAGACAAGTTTTGAAAGTAAAGTATGAAATTTCTATTTTTAAGAAAGCATTATGAAATGGAGACAGTTTCACACACAATCTTCTCTTTGTGTTTTGTTCTGTATATGGAAATTAGTGTTTAAGTTCAAAATTTAAATTTTCAAAAATATTGATTTAAAAACTACTCAAATGAACCAAATGAATCTTTTCCCAGGCCCTTGCTGTCAGCAGGTATCTTCAAGCAGCCTTGGTCCACCTCCTTTGCCATCAACCAGTATCTCCCATCAACTTACTCTTGGCTTCCCACGCCTGACATGTTTTAAGTTTAACTTAGGTATAAATGAAATGGACGTGAGGGTTTATGGCTTTCATTTACAATAACAGTACTAGTTGTTTTACCTTCTTTTAGACGGTCTCCTTCAGCCTTTGTCTTCTTCTGCCTTTCTGAACCAGCCAGGTCCACGAGATGTAACTTTGATCGAAAGCTACTATTCCTGTGATAAAGATAGGATGCCTGGGTGGAAGCAGCACTTAAGCCTACTAGAAAGAATTGAATAGCAGAGCTAACTTATATAATCTTATCAACAGATCAATGGTTACGCCAACTCAACCTAAGCACTTTCAACTTCAGAAGAGTTAACCCATGAGAAATGTTGACTACAAACTTACTTGTCACTTTTCTTTTTCTGCTCTATGGAGATGGTGAAGATGGCGTGGGATCGGGAAGACTGAGAGTTCATCGCTGTGGAGGCCACAGTCCTACAGTTGTTGCCCTGCTCCAAGCAGGACACAGTGTCCATGGCAAAGGAAACAGTCTTTTCAGTGAGTCCTACGATCTAATTCAAAAAGAAGAGAAAATGTCCCTGTGATAACTCAAGTGTCTGACCAAGGATGGGGTTGGTGGAGGAAAAGTCCTGTCTTTATGTTTCAGTATAAGTTTAGTAAACCTCATTGTTTAAGTCATGTTGACAACTATGAAACCGAGACTGTTTTGAATGACTACCTCTGCTAAGGACTGGAGAGTCAGTATCACAAGCTAGCGATGGCTCTGGACTCCGACAGTCTAAGAGACCCAAGACTTGGTAGTAGGATGTATTTTGGTCTCTAATCTGTACCAGAGGCCCCAGGGCAAAGGGCCTAGCTGTTTAGGGCTGGAAAATAATCTCAAGTTTTAGGGGAGTCTTGATTGAGAGCTCCCCTGGACCCAACATCAAAAGATAAAGTATGGAGTACAATTGCTTCTCCTTTCTGCCTTCTCCCTACTTGGCCTCATGCCCTTGTCTTCTCCTCAGCTTTACTATGGGATAACACAGTATGAAAAGGAAGTCAGAACACCTGGGTTCTGGTCACAGGTGTACTAGTAGTTAGTTGTATAACCGGGGCAAATCTTCTCTTATCTGTAAAATGAAGGGTTTGGATTAGACTACATCTAAGGTTCCTTCCAACTCTATAAAGTCTTAGCATCATTCCTAATTCTTTATCTCTAGCCCTGATCTTCAGATGTATATCTGCAATAGCCTGCTGGATATTTTTATTTCAGTGGCCTAGTGCTAGCCAGGTTTGACCTTCTTAAGGGCTTTAGCATTAGACAGGAAGCTCCTTGAGGGCAGAGACTGCCTTCTTTCTGTATCCCCAGTGCTTGACATAGCAGGCACCTTAGAAAATGTTGATTATCTGAGTACTTTGAATCGGGACTCAATGCCTGATCTGACCCAAACCCAATCCTTCAAACCTTGCCTAAATACCTGTGAGTTCAAGACTGTGGAAGTCCTCAAGAAAAAAATAAAGACTCAGTTGAAGAAACTGGAAAAGACCTTGGGGGGTGAGGGGCTAATTGTCTTTAAAGTGTTGTCATGTGGGATAAGACTTGTCCTCCTTGGCCCTGGGGGCAGCACTAGAACCAGTAAGCAGGAGCTGCAAAGAAGCAAACTCAGGCCTGACCTAGGGAAGAACTTCTTAGCAATTAGAGCTATCCACAAGTAGAATGTGTGACACCAGGAGATAAAGGGGAGATTCTCAGGAAAAGTCTGGATAATCTTTTGTTGGGCAGATCGCGGAAGGGATTCTTTTCAGGTATAAGGTGGACTATATGATTCTGGGCTCATGGCTAATTCAGTGTCAAAAAAAATCTCTCAAGCACATTTCTAGACAACAAAAGTGATTCGGGGTGGGGGTGGGGATGTGGGTGTAGAGGCAGGGAAGTTAAGCAGTTGAAAAGTGTCTGCGGTCCCAGAGTTTCCTTATATTTTCCATAGTCTTTCTAGCCTAGTTCTCACACATCCTACCTGGTGCTGGCTACAATTTTTTCTATACCCCTTTCCTAACCTCTCTAGACCAAAGTGATCTTTCGTTCCTCCAAACTTTGCAAGTACTTGTTTGGGTCATTCATTTAATCTTTATAGTAGCAGAGGACTGGGAGCTAAGAGAGAGCTTAGGGATCCATCTAGTTCAATGGCTAGCTTTTATAATAGTGATAGCTAGCCAGTCCAACCCCCTCATTTTTCAGAAACCCAACAAAAGAAAGTGACGCTCTCAAGGTCACCCAGAAGTAACAGGAGCTGGGATTCAAACTCATGTTGTGACTACAAACCTAGTGTTCTTCTCGATGCCCCCCCACTCCTTGGTGTATACTTATTTTCAATACTTAGACTATTTAGGCTATTGCCTCAGTGAAGCAGTTCTTGGGGGCAGGGACTATGTTTCATCTTTATTTCGTTGCTCCCATCCCCATCCTTACCCCAGGGTGTTTTGGCACAGTACCTTTTACATGTACTTCAATACTTCAATGGATCAGTGATCTCAGCGATGTGGGTATTCCCTCCACCAGTGTAGATCACAACCCATCCACATGCCTTCTCATCCTCTGTGACTCTAGTCCATGTCCTCCCACAAATCTTCTATGGAGAAACTAATCGGCATGCTGGAGGTCTTCCTCAGGGTCTTTGAACATTTTGTCAAAAGTTAACACTAAGGGAGTTACGTTATCTCCTGTTCTCTTTGCATGACTGGCCCGACCCCTCTTCTGAGCATATACATTTTTGATTATGTCTTTTGTGTCAACTTTTATGTATAAGTCACCTTTGGGAATATGACAGTCTATTTATGCCCATGAGGTATCTCTCCAACGTCCCTTGGGACATCTTCAATCTGGCTTCTTCAGAGATTGTGAGGCTCCATTTCTAGACATGTAGTGTTGTTAGGAAAACACTGGTGTTGAAAAGATGGTCATGTGTATCAAGCAGCAACTAAGTTTCAGTGAAGGAACTATGTGATTTCCCAAATGTAATTCAGCTCACTCTCATCCACTTACTCAATTTCAGGCCCTGCTCAGTCTGAGTTTGCAGTGCCTGTTCAAGGTGTTTATACTGATGGACTAAGCCAACAGATTATTCATCCAAATGCATAGCTGAGCAACATGTATGAGTTACTAATTAATAGGCCAATCTCCTAAGGGAGTTGTGCAGAATTCGAAGGCTTGACATAATCAGAACAATGCTATCCCTGAAGAGGAACTCTTAGAAGACCTCGCCAACTGTATGTAATTCTTCTTCCATTTGGACTCCCCTCCTGCGATGGAAGAGGTTCTGCATAAAGATCCTCTGATGAGCACATATTTCCCAGCTGTATACCTTGCTTGAGAATGATGATCAGTTGCATTATCAAGGGAGTGTGCAACACACACGCCAGCCACATGATGCATTGTGGAAAGTCTTGAAGGGTAGGTTTTACTCTACCAAGTCAACAGGACACAAACAACAGGATATTTTATTCTCTATAGTTTTCAGTCAGTCTACAATAGAGTCTATTACAAAGTCATTGGCAAAAGGCCGCCTGTTCCCTTCTCCTGTATTTCATCAAGATATCCCTGTTGAATGTGCAACCCAGCCACAAAGATTTTGCAGAGATGAGAAAGAAGCATGTAATAGAGAAGTTGATAGCCGAGTCAGCTCAGTCGCTCTTCTTGGGCAATAAATATAGAGTGAGATCTCCATTTTCTTTTTATGCCCAGTCAGGTGAAGTAGCTCTATTCAAGTTTCATTTTCTTAAAAGTCCTTTCCAGCTCCTTGCAGAGCCCAACGGCTGATGTTTTTGTGTCCAAATATGGTGGTTCCGCTGCCAGCGATTATACTCAATTGCTACAACAAATCTGTCCTTCCATTTTCACTTATAAATTCTCACATGATTTGGGCTTAGTTGGGTCTCATGCCGAACTTTCAGCAAACTCATTTCCCCAACAACTTCTTTACATTATTTTGTGAAACACAGTTTGTGATCATCTATTATCTTTCTCTACAGGGTTTTAGAGGGAGCTGCTACTTGAAACAGATGTGGTCCTCAACTATGATGAACTTGATGGAAGTAGAAAAAAAAATTGTTTTGCTGGCTAAAGTTATAGGTTCTTTTGACTCCCTCCTTATCAAAACTGTTTACCTTGGTTACAATTCCCTATGAAATAATGGTCATCAGAGCAGTTTTGACTTTTAGCCATTTCACACGGCTCAGTGTCAGCTCATTTAAACAGATGGGGAGCTGTTATAATGACATGTAGTATTTTCTTATCTTTATCCTTTCTTCTAACTTGGTGCTGATTTGGACCATTGTTTTAACTAGTCCAAGGTCTAACTACACAGATAGCTGATTTTGAAGTGATTCCCACATAAGCAACTAGTCCTTCGTTATGTGTCACAAAGTTGACTTTCTTTTTTTGAGATTTTGCTTCTTGCTTGCCCTACACCTAGTATCTTCTGATTTGTGTAAACTTGGTTTGGAGGATCTCATCAAGTCCTTTATAGAATCTCTCTACTTCATTCTCTGAGACAGATCTTGGCACATAAGCTACAATTACCTTTATGTTGGCCTTTTCGCTTATGCTTGTTATGAACAACACAAAGTGAGATTAGCAAGTATTCCACAAAATGATATTTTTTTTCTTGTAACCTTTGGCACACAATAAAAGCAGCTCCACCAATTCCTTTATTTGCTTCTCCAAGGAGAACTCAAGTGATCTTTCCATCTAGAAGGCTTTTCTTTAGGTTTTCTGGTTTCATTTAGAGCAAGAACGTCAGTGTTGACACAATTCAGTTCCTCCAGTAGCATTCCAACACGTTGGTTTTTGGACAAAGAGTTCATGTTTAGAGTACCAACAGGTAATTAATGGTTTATATAAAGTCTAAAAACAGGGATTCTTAGTACCCTCTGCCACCATCACTGCAGAAGGAGAAGGGGGTCTCATACAAATGTAGTTTTATCTGTTTTGCGGGTTGCCATGGCCAAATAAATTCATCACCTAGTGGCCAACCTGCTGGTGATGAGTCTTTCCACACCTAACCAGGCTGTTCCAAAGATAGGAGATACAGCCTGTCATAGGGGACCATCCTTAAAGTATTTTCAGTTTGGTAGAAAATATCAGTTTTGCTCCACCAGCACAGCCTCTGAGAATTCAAGGTCACCTCCATGCCACAGTGAGGCAATGGAGTAGGACTTGTATAGAATAGATACTCAGTAAATACTTCACATTCTCTTTGCCTAGGACCAATTCTACAAACTATACTCATCTTTTAAAGGCCTAATTCAAGTTATGCTTCTTCCATAAAGCTTTTCCTGACTGCTCTTAATCTCCACTGATCTCTATGAGTATTTATTGCCTATATAACACTCAATAAGAGGCAGTGATCTAAAGTGTTTCATGTCTGTCTTACCTCTCCAATTAGACTGTAAACTACCTGGGGGTGAGAAATATGACTTCTACTCCTATATTCCCTAAGCAAGTTAAGCCCCCTAAGCTTTTGTGTTCTAAACAAGTCCTCAATGAATACTCTGCTATCAGTATATATAAAAATAGCAATGGGTATCCTTAAGAGAACTGAATGTGGCTTTCTCTCCTCTCTGACTCTACCCCCAAAAGTTTTCATCCAGGAATATATTTAGCATACCCTGGATTCAGAGGAAACGGGGGCTACAAAAATCTTGAGGTGTGATGTTCACAGTCACTTACGGAAGTTCCTTAAGGGCAGGGACAGTTTCATTTTTATCTCTGTATCCCCAGCGCTTAGTACAGTACCTTACACAGAGTAGGTATGTATAAGTGTTTGTTGAACTGAACCTTACCGTCACCATTGCCAAATATTTGTGTCACAAAGAGAAAGCAATTCACCTTTATGCCTTCCTTAGGATCTTCTCGTATATTTATTTGTGGGGATTTCTCTCGAGATGGGCATAGCAGGTCTAGAATCTCCTCATTGTAGATCTGTTAAAAACAAGACAACAAAAGAAAAACATGAAAACCGCCTCTTTCTGCTGGGCATGGCTGGTGGTTAGTGATCCCTACTCCAGAGAAAGCTTGACACTGGTAGAGCAATTTGCTAAGGTAACTACATAGGCCTGGCACCAGGATCGTAAGGGTGGGGTGGGGAACCAAGCTGTCTAAGGAGGGTTTAGAAACAGAGCAGGTCAAAGATCCCATGGTAATCAGTGGTGGCATCTGGCCAATATACTTCTGGTCAGAGAAGGAGATCCAGTCTCCAAAACAGTAGCCTCAAACCCAAAGATTATGTTCCAGAAATTTTATTTTTATACTAAATGATAATTTATAAACTAAATTAAGATTTTTCTCCATGGTGAAACAGCAGGCATATACAAAAGAAGAGAGCTAAAAGGTGACCCCAGATCCAGCCATCTGGCACCAGCAGCCACCACCTTCATTGCTGCTTCGATCCCACAGACATTTAAAAGAGCAGAGGAGGTGAACAACCCTCTCTCAACACAAATTCAACTAGCTTGCTTCTGGGTGCTAGGTTCTTGAAGGCAGGGCTTGCACCCAAAGTACTTTGACCACACCTAGATTAGTCAGGAAAGGGTCAGGCAGGAAGATCTTAACCAAGTTTCAGCCAGAGGTTCTTGATTTGGAGGCGTATAAGCTTTGTTTTTAATACTGTGTTAACTGTATTTTAATATAGTTAGTTTTCCTTTGTAAGCATATGTATTTTACTCATTTAAAAACATTTATCTAAGAGGTCCATGGCTTTCACCAGATTGCCAAAGGGGTCCATGAACCAAAAAAAAGGTTAAGAATCTCTCTTTTATTCACATGGCTTCCCCCCAACCCATGTGTGAATCAAGCTTTCCACAACAACCATCAAATATTTGGTCATGTTAGGTCTTTTAAAAGTCTGATTCAAAAACCTAACTCCCACTCTTTGATGAAGCAATACTATCTATAAGTGCTTTCCTCTCCTATGGAAATGGCTACCTAATTTTTTGGAGTGTACCAATGGTCCCTAAATACATATGTTCAAGTTGTGAGGTTAGTTATTGACATCTCGATCTATTTGCATTTACACATTGGCTCAGAGATCTAGAGCTGAAAGGGCTCTTAAAGACCATCTCATTTAATCTCTTCAATTAACTGAGGAGGAAACTGAGACCCAGGGAGGCCAAGTGACTTGCCCAAGGTCATAGAGAGAGGATTTGAACTTAGGTTCTCTAACTCCAGAGTCAGTGAGTGTTCATTCCACCGTACTATACTGCCTCCCAGCCACATACACACAACCACTATCACTGCATGGCTTGGTTTACTTCCCCAGCTCACTAGTCTAACGGTAGAAATGATATTTACATAGCACTAAATTGAAGGTTTGCAAAGAGCTTTGTATACATCACCATTTGATCATCACAAGCAGTCTCAGGATAAATATGTCTTGGCTGAGGAAAGCATTAGTCTACACTCCAGGGGTGGGGAACCCGTGGTCTCAGGGCCCCATGCGGCCCTCTAGGTCCTCAGGTATGGCCTTTTGATTGAGTCCAAGTTTTACAGAACAAATCTTTTTATTGAGAGGCTTTGTTCTGTGAAGTCTGGATTCAGTCAAAGGGCCCCACTTGAGGACCTAGAGGGCCACATGGGGCCTTGAGGCTGCAGGTTCCCCACCCCTGCAGTGTATGCTTTAATTCAGCAGAAGTTATTTGGAATTCAGAACACTTACCTCCAAGTAAGACACTTTCAGGGTGAATTCAAAGTCTGCCTTCTTGTCCATTTCTGTGAAGAGTAGTTGTATTACCCGAGGGATGACCCCAATTGTTGGCTCCTGCGCTTGAGCTTCAGTATATGCACTTCCCATTGAAAATGTTTTTCCAGAACCAGTCTGTCCATAGGCCAGAACAGTTGCATTATACCCTGGGCAGAACAGAGATCACACACGCTTCTCAGAATCTGCTCATTCCAAAAATACCCTGGCCTATTTCAACTAGAATCCACTAACTCCACCATCACTAAAATCAAGCAGTCTCAAAAAAAAAATGCCTAGACCACATCTACCCCTAAAAAAGATTGCAAGTTTCAGAAGCCATGCAAAGTCGAAAGTAAGCTTAGTATGAATTTGTTATTAACAATCTCCCTTAGCTGAAAACACACATCCAAACAGAATCCCCATATACTAGAATGCTATTCTCTGACCCAAAAAGCCAAACCACAGTCAGAACCCTCCAGGGCAACTCAGGTGCAAAGTCCTTTAGCATGAACAAGCTTCCTCCTCTCACTTATTTCCTCATACAGAAAGTCACTTTGACTCTGGTATTACTGTAACCTCCTAGCTCTGCTAATGATCTTAGGGTCAGCTTTCTTTCACCACTGTGAATGGAATAACTACTGTTACCAAGTCTGTGCTATGCAGAAGGAAATAGAATCAGATTTGGAATCAATCAGAAGCCCTGAGTTCAAGGCCCAGCTCTGCCACTCACACACTAGTTGTGATGAAAAAAGCTCTGTAAGCCTTAAGCCTTCATACAAAATATGTCAGATGTTACGGAGCTGAAGCTCCAAACTGAAAAGATAAAAGCAAGTAGCTACTCTTGAGTTTAAGCCACCAGATTTAGATGAAAAAAAAAAAAAGCGTAATTTTCAGCTGCTTCTGTGTGGTGACATTGCCTCTGTCCTTGGCCCTGGTTCCTGGTTATGGTGCTCATGGCAGGGAGCTGCAGATGATACCAAGGTCTCCTGAGAGATGCCAGATTAATGTCCTCATTTCGGTTTAATACTTACTTCACTGGTAGATCAGGGGAATGCTAGTGATAATAGTAATAATAATCCTGACAGGATTTAGGAAAGTGTTTGACAAATTTTCCTTCTATTCCCTTGGAAAAGATGGACAGTTGTGAGCTAGACAGTGGTACTATTAGATAGGAGTTCAAACCAAATGAATGACCCAGAGTCATCATAAATACATGCCAATGCCATCTTGGAAAGAGACCTCTCGGAACAGAGGATCCCTGGGCTGCCTAAGAGTTTACCAGTGACTTCAATCAAGGCATAAAGAGACAGATGACTCAAAGGTAGGACAACAACAGTCATCATAATGGCCAACATTTAAGTGTCTTACATCCATCATCTCATCTGATCTTCCCATGAGAGTTATCCCAAAGAGTGGGCTGCCCCACGAGACAGCACTTCCCCTCACACTGGAGGTCTTTAAGCAAAGGTGAGATGAGACGACCTGTTTTTGGCAGGTCTAGGCTAGACCAAATGGCCTCTGAGGTCCCTTCCAGGTCTGAATTCATCCTAGCTCTCCCATTAACCAACTATATGACTACAGTCAAGCCATTTATAACCTTTGTGTACCTCAGTTTCCCTATCTGTAAAGGGATGAGGTTCCAATGCATGCTCTGTAAATGTCACTTGTAGGTCAACCATTCTAAAACCTAAAAAGAACAAATATGGCAACAGAACTCTGCACATAATAACTGCTAGTTGATTGATTGTCTGTTGGTCACCATTCACACTCCTTTGAAACTCAATTTGTGTGGAAGTTTTTGTCTCATGATCTCTGAAGGTCACTATAGCAACATTTCCTTTAGAGAGCATCAGTGGAGAATAAGATATTCCACAGAAGGAAGTTTTCCAACAGTTTGTTTTTTTGTTGTTATTCTGTTGTTTCTGGCATGTCCCATTCTTTGTGACCTCACTTTACAGATGAGGAAACTGAGGCAAACAGGGTTAGTGAGTTGCCCAGGGTCACACAGCTAGGCAGTGTCTGAGGCTGGATTTGAACTTAGGAAGATGAGTCTTCCTGATTCCAGGCCCACCTAGCTGCCCACAGTTTGTATACAGAACACAATTTAATTTGTTTTTGAATACCAGGGGTCATATCAGTTATTGTTCTGTAATATAACCTGTATTAATATATGTCAGGCTTGTTACCCTTACTTACTGAAAGAGCCCAGACTTCTGTGCTTTGAATACAGTCCACTTTTGGACCTATGCTCTCTCTCAGGGTGTCCCTGTTGCTTCTTGCCATCATCATGGCTACCTGCTGTCTGTTCCAGTTCCTTCTGTCTGTTATTTTGATGCTTCTCTTGGGGGTGGGGTGGGGGAACATGACAACGAAGAGATTTTGTATTTTATTTTCTAAGTCAGCCTCCCCTATGAGCATGGGGATGGTTTTGGAACCTTTCGTTTGGCCACCCACAAGCTTTTTTGTTTTTGTTTACTTCCTGATTTTCTGGCTCTGTTACCAAGTTAAAGGGTGTCAGATGAGTGAGCTCTAAATACATGACCATAATTAACATCTTTGTAGCTTCTGTAGTTTGGCATTTTATAATTTAGGAAATAATTTAAGTCAACCACATTCCCTTCATTAAAAAAAGATGCAGCCACTTTTCTGCTGAACACAAAGTTTATCTTGCATATAAAAATGTTTAATAATAATGGACACTGTACCTAAGGCACAAATACATTTAGCACCATGAACGCCTAGAAAGAGCATCCATGGAAAGGCTACTCTTCTGGCGCCATTAGGACTACCCTCAGGCATACGGACCTATGGACCATGCAGCGGCGCAAGAGCCTCTGCTCTGCAGAAAAGCATAATCTCAGCTGTTCCTAGATTATAACAGAAAGGAGCTAACATTACTGTCTCTTGCTTTAATCAACAGCATAGGCTAGTCATGCTACAAGTACACAGAATTATAAACTTAATTAGAACATCTGATCATGAACTAGGATCTTGACAGTCAGAAGTCCTGGGTTCCCATTCAGGCTTTGAGATTCACTGCCTGTTGGACTCTAGGCCTCCAGCTCCTCATCCATGAAGGTAGTGATGCTCTCTAAGGCACCTCTCCCTCAAGCTGTCAACCTTATTGTACAGGTTACTTCCCACACAATTTGTCAGTCTTAAAATAAAACAAAACCAACCCCCTGAGGCTCAGAAGGGTTAAGGGACTTGGCCACAGTCACAGAACTACAAGTAGAAGGGTAGGTTTGTGAGGTGTCGGAAATGATGTCACATAAGAAAAAGCTTAAGTGGGCATGTTTGGTGTCTAGCACGAAGAGACTTAGAAGGAAGATGGCTGCTGTCTTCAAAAGTCTGAAAGACAACTGTGTGAGTGAAAGGTTCAACTCGACAGCTTTAGCAAGCAGCTCAAGCTCGAAGGACAGAATCAACGTGTGGAAAAGCTTCTTTCCAGAGTGTTCTAGCTGTCCGATAATAGAACGAACTGCACTGAGAGACAGGGAGCTCCCTGTAACTAGTAATGTTTTAGCAGGTGCTGGAAAATCATTTACTAAGAATTCCTGTATTGGTAATGAACTTGTGCTTGACAATACTTAAGGTCATTTCAATTTGATAAATCCTTTTATTTCTGCTTCTTTTAGATGAGATGTTCTTAACCAGAAATGGCTAGGCACAGTGGATAGAGCCCTGGGCCTAGAGTCAGGAAGATCTGAATTCAAATCCCATCTTAAACATTTACTAGTGGTGTGACATTGGGCAAATAACAACCTTTGTCTGCCCCAGTTTCCTGAGCTATAAAATGGGGATAATAACAGCTCTTACCACCCAGAGTTGTTGTAATAATCAAATGAGATAATCTTTATAAAGCACGTAGCACAATGCTTGGCACACAGTAGGAACTTAACGAATGCTTGTTCTCTCCCCACCTCCACTTCTGTGAACTCAGATGAGAAAAAAATTACATCTTCAACATAATCTGTTTCCTTGGTAATCCCATGTATTGCATTCTATACATTTAAATATACAATTCTGAGAAAAGCTCCATAGGCTTCACCAGACTCCACAACATGAAAAAGGTTTAGAAACCTTGTTTTAGACGGATCGCTTTTTCTTTTTTAAATCCCTAAATGTCTTACATCACATTGCATTTTAACTTGTCAACTGAATCGCAGCACCGTGGCATCCTACAAGATAAACAAATGTCACTCTGAATGTTGCTCTTGTACTTTTGGAACAGGGTGGCAGCCTTAGCAACAGTTTCTGGTTTTGCAGTCACAAGGGCTAAGTATGTCTAAAGAGTAAGAAGGTTCAAAGACAGCATGGACAAGACGGCCCTAGTGACCGGAGAGGTATCCCCTGATACTAAGGCAAGGTGCTCCCTCACCTTGAAAGATGCCCTTTATGAGAGGAGCAACTGCTGTGTTGAAGACTTCTTCCTGCTCCACTGATGGGTCAAACACAAAGTCGTAGGTGAAGCATTTGTCCCCATTGCCAACTATCACCTAGAAGAGCAAAGAACAGGCAGAGGTAAGCTGGGTGGGGAGGATAAGCCCCACTCACTGGGCAAGGTCATTGGTGCCTCTTACCTGAGGCTCTCCAGGCACAAAGGAAAGGCAGGTATGGCAGCCTTCATCAATTTCCTTGGGGAGAAGTGGGCGGCAGCGCAGGGCCACCTTGACTGGGATACCTTTCACCTCTTCCTTCGTCATTATCTTGAAGCTTTGATCCTGCCAGCAAGAAAGGTGAGGACTGTTGGGGGGGCGGGGTTCCTGACTTGAGGACCTCCCAGTCTGTTCAACCCTTTCACAAAAGCCCCAATGACCTCACTCTCATCTCAGTTTCCACACAACTGCCAAAATTTCCTCAGTCTCCCAATGCCTTTGGCCTTCTCATATGCACCTCAACCTCCTCAGACTCTTCAAACCCCTCCCCCATCTACTTATCCATTTCACAATGGTGGAAATCTCTTTAGTGACGGGTGTGGGATCTGGACCCCAAAAAGGAAAAGTCCCTGGACCTTTCCCAGTGTTCCTCATGGTCTGCACCTGGCCCCACCCTAGACCCTTTCTCTGTCCCCAGACTACTCCTAGATCCCATCCAGATCTTCCCACAGCCTTCTGTATAAAAGGTCCATCTCGCCTCCATTAGCGTGCTCACGTTCAATCTAGCCCCCCTGCTTGTCAATACAAGGGCCACAAAGGCTCAGATTCTTCAACAGGTGTTTTCATAGACCTCGTCTCTCACTGAAGAAGGCTTGGGTGGAATTGGGCCAGGCAGGCCCCGCGTCATTGGCCTTTGAATTTCGGGGTCCCAAGCTTCCTTCCACTAGCCCCAGTCTCCTAGGCCTGCTACTCTCAGCCCCTTCAAGACGCCAACCTCTCAGGCTCTTCATCTCTCCCGACTCCTGCCCCCCAACTTTCAGACTTTTCATGACGTCAGCATTTCTTCACCTCCCCCCACCCCGCCGTCTACCTCTAACACCCGGGATATCTCCTCTGCCTCCCCCCTCCCCACGAGGGCCGCGACCCCCCCCACCGTTCTATGAGGCCTTCCCACCCACGGCCGAGAACGTCCCCGCCAGCCTCGGCCTTCCCTCACGCGGGGCCTCGTTCGGCCGGCTTCCTCCCGCCGCTCACCCGCCGGCTTCCGGGCTCCCCGCCGCCGAAAGAAATCCTTCCCGAGGCGTCCTGGGCCGCGTTCACCGCCGCCGCACCTCTTAACCGCCAAGTTTCAAACCGACCTGGGCGGGGCCGGCCAATCCCCGGGCCGACGCAGGGGGCGGGGCCTCGGGGCGGAGGCGAGTCCCGGAGCGCAGGCGCACGCCCCGCCCCCTCGGCGCCCCGCCCCGCCGAGGGAGACACCGCGGCTGGGCTGGGCTGGGCTCTCCCGAGCTCCCCGCCTGCCGGGGTCCTCTTCGCTTCCGCTTCCGGATCTCAGTCACCGGCACGGGCGCCCGAAAGTCCAAGCTGGCGGTGGCGCCGGAGCCCCAGTCCAGGTGAGGCGGCTGCGGCGCGGAGAGGGGGCGGGGGCGCGGGGAGAAGGCGAGGGAAGCCGAGAAGGTTGGCTCGCCCTGGCCAAGGGCTTCTCCCGCTCGATCTCTGCTGCGAGCTGGCTTGCGCCCATGCCTCCCAGCCCCCCTGCGTCTGCTGAGCCTGGAAGAGCCGGGGTCGTGTCCTGTCTCTCACACCTCCTAGTTTGGGACCCTAGGCATGCCATGCCTTCTCTCAAAGACCTGAAGGGGCACCGAAGGGAAAGGAATAATTATTTATTAAGCGCCTACTGGGCGCTAGGCACTTTACAAGTATTTGGTCCTCACAACGACCCTGGGAGGCAGGTGCTATTATGATTCCCAGAAGATTGAGGCAGATGGAGGTGCAGTGACTTGCAGCTAATAACTTTGAACTGAGGTCTTCTCGATTCCAGGCCCAAGGTTTCATCCAGTTTGCCACCTAGGTGCCATAGCCTTCAAGTGTGCAAAGCACTTTCCAAATATTATCTCCTTTTTATCCAACCAGACTTTGTACATATGCGTATGCATGGGTATTATGGATAGGCCTTCAGAATGTGTGAGAGAGTGTGTGTGTGTTGGGGGGTCTTGGCATCCGGTGCCCCTGTAGGTAACAGATCCAGAACCCACCCCGCCTCTTAATTCCAGCTTTCAGGATTTCCTTGTCTGAGCCAGGCTAACAGTCATGGGGGGTGGGGGGAGGGAGGGAGCAGGGAGGGTTTGACTCAGATCACTTTGGCATCATTCTGATGCCCAGATTGAACTACAGAATTTTAGAGCAAGAGCTGGAAGGGGCTGCAGAGGCAGACAACAAAGACCCAGAGAGAGGCAGTGATTTCCCCAAGGTAGAATTTGAACCCTGGTCCAGAACCAGCACTCTCTCAATCGTTTGTGCCCTGGTTTGCCTTGCCCTTCTGAGCTGAATGCCCGTTTATGTTTGTGCCCGTCAGCCCCTCTCCAGAAATGGAAGGCCAGATTCCTTATGATGATTACCCGGTAGTCTTCCTGCCACCTTATGAGAATCCCCCAGCCTGGATTCCTCCTCACGAGGTGTGTTGTTATCCAGTTCTTGTGTGGGGGCAGTGGGGAATGGGGAGGCTGCTGTGACTCAGGGCTTTGGTGCCTGGAGGATAGAATGGAGTCAGTGATTGATTGTTGGGTAAGGCCTAGAATGAAGCAAATCTGCCTCACTGTGCTGCCTGGGAACCTTCTGTAAAGGCCTCTTGACATCCCACTCTGTCCCTGGCACCTCTCATGTGGAATAGCAAATCTCCAGTGTGTGCGTACCCTGGGAAGGGACCTTCTAAACAACCATTTCTTATCATTGAGTCATTTCAGTCGTGTCCAACTCTCCATGACCCCATTTGGGATTTTCTTGGCAAAGATACCTGAGTGGTTTGCCATTTCCTTCTCCAGCTCCTTTGACAGATGAGGAAACTGAGGCAAACAGGGTTAAGGGACTTGCCCAAGGTCACACAGCTAGTAAGTGTCTGAGGCTGGATTTGAACTCTGAAAGATGAGTCTGATTCCAGGCCCAGTGCTCTATCCACTGGCCACCTAGCTGCCCAAACAACTATAGTTATACTGTACCTAATTTCTGCCCAAGCTGTTCCCTTCTAGGGCATTTTAAACATGGAGGGCCTAATGGTTTTCATTTCATCAGGAGGAGCTGGGTGATATTGGTGGGCCTCCTTGTACCATGGCTCCTTTCTCTTGTCCTGGCTCCAGAATGATCTGAAAGTAGAACAGAGGGAGGACCCCTGGAAAGGGAATGTGATTCCTGGGGGTGGGCTATGTATTGCAGAGGGTCTACCACCCAGACTACAACAATGAATTGACCCAGTTCCTGCCTCGAACCATCACACTGAAGAAGCCCCCAGGAGCCCAGGTGAGCCTGTGTAGCAGCCTTTTCTTGTGCCAGGTTTCAGTGCCAAACTTCACTGTTGATACTCTTGTCTGTGGTGCCTTCTCTGTTGAATATTCTTCATTGTGCTCTTCTCTTACAGTTGGGATTTAACATCCGTGGGGGAAAGGCCTCCCAACTGGGTATCTTCATCTCCAAGGTGGGTCAGCGAGGAAGGTGACCTCTTTCATTGCATTTGACCAGGGTATATGAAAATAAAACTCCAGTTGGCCTTTGGCTAGGGGATGGATACTCTGTCCACAAAGCAACTCTTAACTGATGGCAGACCCATTTCTCAGTTTGATCCCCCTAACTGCCAAATCAGCTTCCCCCTATCTGGTTCATACCCTCTTCCCTACAAAGCCATTTTCCTACACCAATCATGTGTCCTTCATATTCCCAACAGGTGATTCCTGATTCAGATGCCCATCGGGCAGGACTACAGGAAGGAGACCAGGTCCTAGCTGTGAATGAAGTGGATTTCCAAGATATTGAGCACAGCAAGGTTGGGGTATAGCGGATGGGTCAGATTGGGCAGCTCAGGAAATGAAGAGTAGCACATGGCCTGCGTTGGGGGGGGAGAGGTGGGGGGGTTGGGTGTGGCCTCTGTCTCTCCTTTTTCCTAGCTCTTTCTGCCTTTCAGGCTGTGGAGATTCTGAAGACAGCCCGAGAGATCAGCATGCGGGTCCGATTCTTCCCCTACAGTACGTTTCTGAGTGACAGGCCCTTGGCTCTGGAGCTCATAGTCCCAGATCCACCTGTAATTGCTGGGGGGCCCTGGGTTATAGGACTCTTTAGCAGCAGAAACTGGGATGAGAGGGGGAGGCGGGCTCTCTGCCTGGGCTTCCCATGGGTTCTTCCATTCCCAGATTACCATCGACAGAAGGAGAGGACTGTGCACTAGAAGCTGCATGTAGAATCTACCTGGGATACCTGACTGACTTAGGAAGCACCTGGGAAATCCTGCACTGCCCCCGACTACACTGCACTTTTCCTCATTTTCTGGGTGGGCTTCAGGCCCTATTTCTAGGGGGAATCCTCTTCCTCTGTGCCAGCATTGATCTGAGTCAGGGAGCCCGATGGAAACCTCATTTTCCCTTCTCCCCACCCCCTCCAGCTAAATAAAAGGAAAATCTGGATTACTGTTAATGTGGCAAGTACCATATTCGAGGCAGGGAGGGAGTGGGGTGGGAAAGTCTTTGTAACAGGCAGGAGTGACCTATGAGGTGGCCAAGGAGCACTCAGGTGAGTTAGAGTTAGGAAGGAGGAAAGTCACCCTAGAAACCACCCAGACTCTGGCAGACACTACAGAGACATCCCTGGGATCCAGGGAGGCTGACTTCTGCATTGCCAGCTCCTCTACA
Source organism: Trichosurus vulpecula (assembly GCF_011100635.1). Taxonomy (NCBI): domain Eukaryota; kingdom Metazoa; phylum Chordata; class Mammalia; order Diprotodontia; family Phalangeridae; genus Trichosurus; species Trichosurus vulpecula. The sequence continues at coordinate 1,530,165 of NC_050582.1, read as the reverse complement.
GGCATTCTGGCTAAGAGGTTCTGTTCTGGGAAGAGCCAAGGCTTTAGGGGCCCACTCCACTGTTGCTTCCATTCTGGGTACTTGTGGAGTTTCCTCAGCATCTGCTAAAGGGTAGAAATAAAGCTGGTAGAAGCTTAGTGGGGTCAGCATAGGCCCCACCTCTGGCTTCCCCAAATCAGGAGAGCCTTTTCTGCCCTCTCTCCCACCCTGGCTCCTGCTCCCCTCTCTCCCATCATTCACAATTGGATCCAGGTAAATGAAAACCTGGGTTGCTACCACCTGGGGCATGAATCTGAACAAAAGAGAGTCAGAATTGGGAAGGGAACGGGTAAGAAGGTACCTCCACATTTGGAAACAGATCCAAAGTGGGGCTGAGCAGAACAGTGCCTGCTACCAAGCCCCGGGCCCAGGCTTACTCTGACAGATTCTTTGTGATGTTCTCCATGATAAAAAAGATCTTTCAGGTTATAAGCACCAACAGTACATAGAAACTAGCAAGCCAAGGACATTACCATCAATAGAGACATAGTTTGCCTCTTAGGTTCCTGCTTCATTCTGTCCATCATGTGAAGTCACTCTTGGGATCAAGCTGGTTCAGTGCCTGTGAGAGGACAACTTTGGGGTCCTGTGAGGCTCAGCAGACCCAGAACGGACAGGGCCTGCACCATGTTCTTGTGTATAGTACTAGGGAGGGCAAGTTAGGCAGAGCTGGAGGCAATGAACCCATCTGTGGATTCTGACACCCAAGCTGGTAACCCAGACAGGAGGCAGCCTGGGACAAATGAGAGACTTGGTCGTTGGCCATTTTCCAATCTCCTATGTCTGGCTAGGGGTCTCTAACCTCTATGGATGGCCAACAGCCAAGATTGCGAGATGTGTGCTGGAGACGCTAATGATCTGATCTGCCAGGCCCCCTCTCTCACTCTCCCCCTCTCCCCAAGATCCTTAGATTCCAAAGGACTTAGGCTAAGGCTAAAAGCCTCTTCCCCAGATATCACTCTGCCCCAAGACAGGCAAGGGTACTCTGGGTGCTCTGGTCCCAGGCTTGGCCAAGAGCTCCTGCCCCCAGCATGTCCTGATTGGAGGTTGAGTACCACCTCTTCTCCTCAAGGACACAGCCCCTTGGGAATTCCCCCACCAGGGGGCCTTGCCCTGCCTGCACAGGCATAATAGCCCAGGACTACAGGGTTGGTGATTTGATTGATACCAAAGGTTTCCAGCACATTAAAATCCCAGTGGTTCTGGTATTTGCGGTCATGTAGCATATTATATATTGTTTCCATTGGTGAAACCTCGATGTCAATTTGGCACTGAAGGTTTGTGATCGGGAGAGAAAGTAAGGTCCTCCCCACTAGGTGGCGCTGGTAAGCAAAACCCTAGACCATAGCTTCATCCTTTGACCGCATCGTACTGCTCTGGGGAGCCATCGCCCCAGGACCCAGGAAAGGAACATCTGTACCTGCCTGGGGTAGGGTCAGCTCCACCCAGGTACAATCCTCCCTGAAGGTTCTGGGCCCAGCCAGCTGCTCATCCCATTCATGAGCATGGCTGACAAACATTACTGAAGGCCCTCAAGTGGCCTCGTGGTCAGGCCAGGACTAAACAGGGTGGGGGCGCTCATTCGAGAGCTGCTTAGACCGAAGGAAGCTGGCCCAGTGGGGCACATGTGATGGAAACTGCAGCCGGGTGAGAGTGACAGCATCCCCTTAGCTCCTGGACCTCCCCCACGGCTGGAATGACGCTGCTTAACTCCTGCCCTCTCTCCAGGCCGAGGATCCCCCCCGCCCCCCGCACACACATACACCTGGAGTTGAACGACATTTGTCCCTGGAATTGCATGGCGCATTTCGGGTCCACCTCGATCTCGAGGGCAGTGGACCCTGTGCCGCCCCTGTATTTGTTATGCGCTCTGGATGTCTCAAAAGACAGTTCTTGGGGAAGCTGGACGGCCTCCATGGGACGAGAGCCGGCCTCAGCAGGGGCAGAAGCAGCACTAGTTTGTCAGGTAGGGAGCTGCAGGAACGCGCTGGCCACGGACCGGAACAGGGCCGCCGGAGGGCTAGGACGGAAGGTCAGGCCGCGGGCCGCCGAGCATCCAGGCCAAGAGGGAGGCTGGATGGCCAGTGGGACAGCCCAGACTGCTCGTCTGTCTCACTCTCAAGTCGGTCAGTCCGTCCGTCAGCATGTGCTCCTGGGTCGGAGAAGAAACCTAAGGCATGCAGGCGAGAGCAGCAGCGGAAGCCGATTGGCTGAGCCTCGAAGGCTCGCTCCTATTGGTCACACGGACAGCCCCATCTCTGCGGCTCCTACGTCACTGGCCGCTCTAAAAAGCCACGGATTGCCAGGGAGGGGCCGCTTCGCTCACCCAGAGTCCTCCAGAGTTTCTCGGGTAGCTCCCCGCCGCCCCACCTCCCGCCACTGCCGCCCCCGCGCCCCCCACCCAATCCGCGGTGGGGAGGAAGGGGGAGGGGCCCTCAGAGCTTCGTCAGCCGCCCTGCCCAGTGTGCAAGGCGCTCCAAAGGAGGGGGTGGGCGGCCAAGATGGGCAGAGGCACTAGGCGAGGGGTGGGGGGCGAAGACAAGCTGTTTATTAAAGAAGTGAATGGAACAGGGAAGATCAGGGCAAGTTAAGGACCGGGGGCCGATCGAGACCTCCCCACCCCTGGAGGCCATCCAGACTAGGCTGGGAAAGGGCCGCCGGGCACCGACCTCCAGAGAGTCCAGTCCCGCACACCGGCCTCCCCCGGGATGAAACTGACCAAGTGTCCGCGGCTTCCGGGCTGCGGTGTCAACGCGCGGGAAGGGTTAGCGAGGGAGTGACATGAGGGACGGAGCCTCAGATGGGGGTGCAAAACTGGAAGCGCAAGGCCCAAATCCAGCAAATAGATCCCGCCTACGGGAAGGTGGGGGTTCCGAGGAGGAACCAGTGGAACAGGGCTGGGCCCTCAGCAGCAGCAGCTGCCGCCGCCGTCTTCAGCAACTGGCTCATTGGGCTTCTCCAGGATGATTTCCACCACTGGGGAGGGGGTTAAGGAAAGTCGAGAGCAGTGGGCGGGGCGGGGATGGGAGAGAGCTCCAGAACGAGGACCAGGGCTGCCAGGAGGAGTGGGGCAAAGTGGAGGGGTGGCTCATTGAGGCAAACTGAACCTTCCGTCTTGGAATTCAGAGGGGTGTGTGTGTGTGTGTGTGTGTGTGTGTGTGTGTGTGTGTGTGTGTGTGTGTGTTGGAGGGAGGTGTGGATGGAAGAGGAACCAGGCAGGCAACTCCTCAGGCCTTAAATAAGTAAAGTCAGTTCGATTTTCTCCCCCTCCCGGGGTGCCAAAACTCTGATCTTTTCAGCTCCCTGCCCCTGGCCAAGGAACCTTATATGCCTCCCTGCCCCCACTCACTCCCTCCTTGGCCCCTCACGGGGCTGGGAAATAGGATACTTTCGCCTTGGCTTTGGTCTGAGACACTATTCATGAAAGGAAGAACAGCAGCCACTTGTCGGAAGAGCTAGGGATAGACATACATACATTCATATACACACATATAATATATATATAGATTTGTTTTGTAGGGTGTATGACTGTGCGTGTGTCGGGGTGACATGGGGGCGAGGGGGGAATGGAATCTCCAGGACTGTATATGGACAAAGGGCAGTCCTGGTCCTCATTTTAAGTTTAAGGGGCTTCCATCTGGGACCACATAGCCAACTGAGCTTTCTCCTTTTCTCCAAGACGGTAAACACCAAACAGCTAAGGGCAGGCTGAGATGGGGATGCCTTCAAGGGAAGCAGAACCAGGCATTACCTGTTTGACATTGTGTCCAGTTTTGGCACTAGTCTCAATAAACATGACATTCATTTCCCTGGCTCTTTGTATTCCCTCCTCTGATGTAACTTGCCTGGACAGACCAGAGAGGGATGGGGTCAGATATGGAGGTATGGAAGACCCTTTGTGCCCCAGGAACAAATTTTTCCAAGATAGTCACTAATAGAGAGCCCACATTTAACTCAGCAGGAAGTCGGTAGGGCAGCCCCCTAAATCAGCTCTCCCTGCTTCTCAACTTACCTTGGGCTAAGAGCCCTAGAATCACTAGCCCCAAGACTCTGGCTCCTGCGTACTAGCAACTCTTCCCTGATCTTCCCAGCACACCTGGCCCATCTAGAGCCCAGGCAGTAGATGGTCCATGAGAGGCCCTCAGTCTCTACCCCAAGACTCTGCCCTTGAATCTCTCACCTCTTGTGGCCCAGGTCATTCTTGTTCCCTACCAACATGACGATGATGTCTTCACCTCGTTCTGCCCGAACATCATCTATCCACCTGCTTGTCTGGTAGAAGGTGCTGAGGTCTATAGAGAAAAGGTATGGGGAGGCCAAGATTCTCAGAGAATAGTTTCCTCCTGTCTCTTTTTCCACTTTCCATACCAGGAATTCATGAAATCCCAGAGTACTCACTTGTAACATCATAAACAATCACAGCACCAGTGGAATCCCGGATGTAGCTGGGAATTAGACTTCGGAAGCGCTCCTGGCCAGCGGTGTCCCATAGCTGCAGCCTAACCTGCAGAGAACATTTACAGATTCAGTGCTGTGCTGACCAAACTCCCAAAAGGTTAACTACCTTACACAACTAGACAAAATCAATGTTCATTTGGAGGGGAATAATGCAAAAAAGTAGGGATGAAGGGAGCCTTTTAGCGCCAGATCTCCAACTTAATTGTAGAATAGCAGTACAAATGCTTTGGTGCTGGTTAAATAAATTAAAAAGTACATTAGTGGAACATACTAGATAAGCCAGACCCAGTGTTCGATAAACCTAAGAACCCAAACTACTGGGGCAGCGATTCTGTATCCAACAAGAATGCCTGGGAAAAACTGGAAAACCATTTGGCAGAAATCAAGTTTAGACCAGTATCTTGATATATACAACAAAAACCTCCAAATGAATACTTGCCCTAACTATAAAAGGTGATGGCACTTTACAATTAGAGGAGAATAGAAGGAGGTTCTTGTACAACTATGGCTGGGAGGAGAATTCTTGACCAAGAAAGAGATTGAGGTGATCAAAAAAGGCAAGGGACAATTTCAATGATAAAATTAAAAGGTTTGGTTTGAATAGAATGCAGCTAGTAAGGAATACTGTCAGGGGTAGGGGAATCTCTGCATCAAATGTCTCTGATCAAAGTTTGCTATCCAAGATATATGGGAAATTGACAAATATATCAGACTGTCTGAGCAGGCTGTATTGAAATGGTCTTCATAAGCCTTAGGAACTGGAGAAGTCAGGAAGCTTATGGCATGGAGAAGGTAGAAAGTTGAAGGTCTGAAGCTACACATCTTATAATGAAAAGAACACTACACTGAGAACCAGAAAACCTGGTATGCTGTGTGACACTGGGCAAGTTCCTTCCCCTTTTGGGATCTCGGTTTTTTCCATTGTACCATGAAAGAGCTGGTCTACCAATTAGTCTACCCCTTAAACTTTGGATCACTTACTGAACGATCCTCCAGGTACATGGTCTTAGACAAGAAATCGATCCCAATAGTTGCCTGAGACAGGGAGAGAGATGGGGGGGGGCGGGGAGGAGAAAAACAGAGAGAGAGAGAGAGAGAGAGAGAGAGAGAAGAGAGGAAAGAGAGAG